>NC_057419.1:145428512-145582616 GCF_019320065.1 Cervus canadensis
TGAAACAGATCACCAGCCCAGGCGGGATGCATGAGACAAGTGCTCCGGCCTGGTGCACTGGGAAGACCCAGAGGAATCGGGTGGAGAGGGAGGTGGGAGGGGGGATCGGGATTGGGAATAAAGACCTGCCCTCTGTAGTTGAAATAAAAAAAAAAAAAAGAAGTATAGAGTTGCTGTAAAAATTAAAAAAAAAAAAAAGTCAATAAAACCAAGAATTTGTTCTTTGAAAGGGTATAGAAAATTGACAAACCTCTGACCAAGCTCATCAAGAAGAAAAGAGAGAAAATAAATAGACAAAATAAGAAATGAAAGAGGAAAAACTATATGATTCATACTGCAGAAATACAAAAAAAAAAACAAACCATAAGAGAATACTATGAGCAATTATATGCCAATGAATTTGACAACCTAGATGAAATGGACAATTTTTTAGAAATACAGCCCACCAAAACTGAATCAAGAAGAAATAGAAAAAAAAATAGACAACTTGAAAAGACCAATCATCAGAAATGAAATAGAATCTATAATAAAAACAAATCCAAAACACTCCCTACAAACAAAAGTCCAGGACCAGATGGCTTCATAGGTGAGTTCTACCAAATATGCAAAGAAGCACTTATACTGATCCTTCTCAAAGTTTTCCAAAAGACAAGAGGATGGAACACTTCCAAAATCATTTTATGAAGCCACCATCACCCTGATACTGAAACTAGACAAAGACACTACCAAAAAAGAAACAGTCCAATATCTTTGATGACTATAGATGCAAAAATTCTCAACTAAGTATTAGCTAACTGAATCCAGCAACACAAAAAGAAAAATCATACACCATGACCAAGTTGGATTCATCCCAGGGTCACAAAGATGGTTCAGTATGCACAAATCAATCAGTGTGATACACCATATCAACAAAGGACAAAAACCACATGATCATTTCAATAGATGCAGAAAAAAGTGAAATAAAATTCAACATCCATTTATGATTAAAACTCTTACCAATGTGGGTATAGAGGGAACATACCTTAACATAATAAAAGGTATTTGTGACAAACCCACAGCTAATCTAATACTCAATGGTGAAAAGTTGAAAGCCTTCCCACTAAAATTTGAAACAAGAAAAGGAAACCCTCTTACTTTTCTTCAACATTATATTTGAATTCCTAGCCACAGCAATTAGATAAGAGAAAAAAAAAAGGTATTCAAATTGGTAAGGAAGTGGGTAAAACTGCCATTGTATATAGATGACATGATATATATATATATATATATATATATATATATATATATATATGCAGAAAATCCTAAAGAGTCCACACAAAAACTACTAGAACTGATCAACAAATTCAGCAAGGTAGCAGGATTTAAGATTAACATAACAGAAATCAGTTGCAGGGGGTGGAGGAGGGAGTGGGGCAGGGTAGGGGAAGAAACTGTTTGCATTTCTTTACACTAACAATGAAATATCAGAAAGGGAAGGTAAACAATCTGTTTTAAAATTACACTAAAAAATACTTAGGAATAAACCTGACCCAGGAAGTGAAAGACATATGCTGAGTACTAAAAGAACATTCTTTTAGTTCTGCTTCCCTGGTGGCTCAGTGATAAAGAATTCCCTTGCAATGCAGGAGCCATAGGAGATGTGGGTTCGATCCCTGGGTCCAGAAGTTCCCCTGGAGGAGGGCATGGCAACCAACTTGAGTACTCTTGCCTGAGAATCCCATGGACAGAAGAGCCTGGCGGGCTGCAGTTCATAGGGTCACAAAGAGTTGGACATGACTGAAGTAACTTAGCACAAAAAAACATTAATAGAGGAAATTGAAGATGATTCAAGGAAATGGAAAGATATCCCATGCTCTTGGATTGAAAGAATTGTTAAAATGGCCATACTACCGAAAGGAATCTACAGAGTTAATGTGATCACTATCAAACAAATTACCCATTATATTTTTAACAGAACTAGAACAAATAATCCTAAAATTCATTTGGAACCATAAAAGACTCAGAATTGCCAAAGCAATCCTAAAGAAAAAAAAAAAATGAAGCAGGAAGCATAGCCCTCCCAAACTTGAGACAGTATTACAAAGCTACAGTAGTGAAAACTGCATGATATTGGCACAAAAACAGACATATGGATCAATGGAACAGAATAGCCCATTAAGAACCCACACACCTATGGTCAATTGTGTAAAATGTGTACTCAGTCACTCAGTCGTGTCTGACTTTTTGTGACCCCATGGACTACACAGCCTGCCAGGCTCCTCCGTCTGTGGGATTCTCCAGGCAAGCATACTGGAGTAGGTTGCCATTTCCTTCTCCAGGGGATCTTCCCAACCCAGGGATTGAACCTGGGTCTCCTGTGTCTCCTGCATTGACAGGTGGATTCTTTACCACTGAGCCACCTGGGAAGCCCTAACGGTCAGTTAATTTTCAACAAAGGAGGTAAGAATACACAATGGGGAAAAGACAGTTTCTTCAGGAAGTGGTGCTGGGAAAGCTGAACAGCCACATGTAAATCAATGAAGTTGGAACACACCCTCTTACCATATATAAAAAATAAACTCAAAATGGCTTAAGGACTTAACCATAAAACATGACACCATAAAACTCCTAGAAGAGATCATACGCAAAACATTCTCTGACATTAATTATTTCAATGTTTTCTTAGGTCAGTCTCCCAAGGGAATAGAAATAAAAGCAAAAATAAACAATGGGACCTAATGAAACTTATAAGGTTTTACACAGCAAAGGAAACCATAAAAAAATGAAAACACAACTTACAGACTGGGAGAAAATACTTGAAAATTGTGCAACCAACAAGGGCTTAATTTCCAAAATATACAAACAGTTCATACAACTCAATAAGAAAAAACAAATGTCCCAGTTGAAAAATGGGGAGAAGATATAAAGATCTTCTCCAAAGAAGACATACAGATGCGCAATAGGCACATGAAAACATGATAAAAAAGATGACCAACATTGCTAATTATTAGAGAAATGCCAATCAAAACTACCTTAAGGTACCACCTCACACCAGTCAGAATGGCCATCATTAAAAAGTCTACAAATAACAGGGAATTCCCTGGCATCCCAGTGGTTAGGACTCCACACTTTCCTGCTGAGGGAATGGGTTCAACCCCTGGTTAGGGAACTAAGATCCTGTAAGTCGTACAGCATGGCCAACAAAAAAAAAAGTCACAAATAACAAATGCTGGAGAGGGTGTGTAGAAAAGGGAGCCCTCCTATACTGTTGGTGGAATGAAAGTTGGTACAGCTGCTATGGAAAACAGTATGAGGTTCCTCAAAAAACTAACAATAGAGCTACCATATGATCCAGCAACACTCTTGGGCATATATCTGAAAAATATGACAACTCTACTTTGAAAAGATACAGGTACCCCTATGTTCATAGCAGCACTATTCATGATAGCCAACACGTGGAGACAACCTAAACATCCATTGAATGGATAAAGATGTGATACATATGCAGTGGACTACTACTCAGCAATAAAAAGAAATGGAATTTTGCCATTTGTAGCAACGTGGATGAACCTAGAGATCATCATACTAAGTGAAGGAAGTCAGGAAAAGACAAACACCACTTATATGTAGAATCTAAAATATGGTACAGAGGAACCTATCTGCAAAGCAGGAGACTCATGGACACAAAGAACAGACCTGAGGTTGCCAAGGGTGGGGGATGAGACCGGGAGTTTGGGATTCGGTAGATGCAAAACTATTATATTTATGATGGATAAACAACAAGGTCCTAATGGAACTATAGGAACTATATTCAGTATCCTGTGATAAACCATAAAGGAAAAGAATATGAAAAAGAATGTATATATGTGTATATCTGAATCAGTTTGCTGCACCAGAGAAATTAACACATTGTAAATCAAGCATACTTCAATAAAAATTAAAGAAATAAGAAAAAACTGAGACTAGCCTTGAAAACTCCTTGAGCAGACAAAACCAGTTTAGTCACACAAGCAAGGCTTAATTTAACTTTGGGAGACTAACCTGACCTAGGTCATTTATTGCTTATGCTTCTGAGAATCGTAAGACAAAGTTGAACTGTTTTCCAAGGCTGATATGAGGTAACCACTGACCAATTCCCTACCGTTTAGGAAAATTCTGATAATATAAGCCATCACTGTGAAGAAAAAAAATCACTGCTATCATGCTCTGTAAACTACTTTATAACAGTACACCCCTGGGCCTCATTCCATGTTTTGGTTTAAATGCTCTGTGTTTACAAACTGTCTTTTTGGTGTGTGTGCAATAAATGTTCATTAACTACTACTTTGATGATTAATTGACTTTGTTATTTTTCTATGATTTTTTGGTAAATTATTTATTCATTTATTTAAGTTGTGCTGGGTCTTCATTGTTGTGTGGGCTTTTCTCTAGTTGCGGCAAGCAGGGGCTACTCTCTAGCTGCAGTGCACGAGTTTCTTCTCATTGTGGTGGCTTCTCTCATGGAACACAGGCTCTAGGGCACTTAGGCTTCAGCAGTTGTGGTGCATGTACTTAGTTGCTCCTCAGCACGTGGGATCTTCCGGAATCAGGGCTTGAATCTGCGTCTCTTGCATTGGCAGGTGGATTCTTATCTACCGCACCACCAGGGAAGTCTTTCTGTGATCCTTTGACAAGTCACAAAGATCACCATTGATTGTGACAAGGCACAATTGATTAAATCGTTGGTCATTGGTGATTGAACTTAGTCTTATTCAGCCTCTCACCCTTCTTCCCTCCTTAGAGGTCAGGGTGGGGGTGGAAACTGAAAGTTCCAACCCTCTAACATTGCAGCTTGGTTCCCCTGACAACCAGCCCCCATCCTAAAGTCATCTAGGGGATTTCAAAAGTATCCTCATTAACATAACCAAAGACACTTTGATTGCACTTGTTCAGTCGCTAAGTCCTGTCTGATTTCTCTGTGACCCCATGAACTGCAGCACACCAGGATTCCCTGGTGTGTCTTCCAGAGTTTGCTGAAACTCATGTTCATAGTGTTGGTGATGCCATGCAACTATCTCATCCTCTGATGCCCTCATCTCCTCCTGCCCTCAGTCTTTACAATGAGTCAGCTCTTTGCATCAGATGGCCAAAGTATTGGAGCTTCAGCATCAGTCCTTCCAATGCATATTCAGGGTTGATTTCTTTTAGGATGGACTGATTTGATCTCTTTGCAGTCCAAGGGACTCTCAAGAGTCTTCTCCCCCAGCACAGTTTGAAAGCATCAATTCTTCAGTGCTCAGCCTTCTTTATGGTCCAACTCTCACATCTGTACATGATTACTGGAAAAACCATAGCTTTGACTATACAGAGCTTTGTTGGCAAAGTGACGTCCCTGCTTTTTGATACACTCTCTAGGTTTGTCATAGCTTTTCTTGCAAAGAGCAAGTGTCCTTTAATTTCATGGCTGCAGTGCTGTCCTTAGTGACTCTGGAGCCCAAGAAAAGAAAATCTGTCACTGTTTCTCTTCCCCATCTATTTGCCATGAAATGTTGGAACTGGATGCCATGATCTTAGTTTTTTGAATGTTGAGTTTTAAGCCAGCTTTTTTCAATCTCCTCTTTCACCCTCATCAAGAGGCTCCTTAGTTCCTCTTTGCTTTCCCTGATTGCACTTATCACTTAGGAAATTCTAAGAGTTTTAGGAGCACAGTGCCAGGAATGGAGATAAAGACCAAATATATATTTTGTTATAAAGAAAGCAGCTCTTTTGCCCTTTTCCTATTTGCCCATTTCTGGTTCCCCTGTAACCTTAAAAGAACCTGATCATAGGAATGAGATCACCAGGCAATTTAAGCAAACTCCTGACTTATGTTCTCCTGAATGCACACCATGCCTCGCCTAACATGTTGATTCTTTTCCTAGACAGAAGTAAGTAGGCCTCCGCCCCCAGTAGCCCTCATAAGTAATCCTGCCAGCAAGATAACATCTGAAGAGTCAGCTAGTCTGCACACAAAGGAGAAGGATGCAGAAGCCAACCTCCTGCTTCAATGATTCCCTGAGATTCTTCCTCCTTTTCCCTTTAAAAACTGTCATGGCTGATCATAATCTTCAGAATTGGAGTGAGGACAAGAGTACACCTCCTCTCCAGCTTGCCTGCTTTTCTACTGACACTTGACCCTCCATTGCCGCCTTTCGAACAAGCAGTCAAATCTGCCTTTAGTAACAAGAAAGCAAAATATCACATATACCAAACCAAAAATGTTCACTGAAAAGATTTATTTTAGCAGCTCAGTTTTATCACATTCTACACATTTGTTCAATATATTTATATTTGTTCTGCATAGATGGCATATTAACTTTTATAGTTGACTTTTTCATTGGATATTTGCTGCTACCTGGCCTGAAGAAAGAGTCAGGAGGATAAATAAAACCCGCATGGTGGAAACGTAGAGCAGCGTTTCGGTTCTCAGCAGAACTTTACTGTGGTGTGCGCTTCAGCGTCTGCTTTTCTTCCTCTTCTTTCTCAAATCCTGAGCAGACGAGAGATCTTCCCTTGGGATATCGAGCACAACACTTACGCAGTTCTTCGATGACAGCCTGACACTTAGATTCCATGTAGTTGTTGGCTGAAAGACAGACAGGCAGACCCTAGTCATGATCTCATAGGACTCAGGCACAGGGACGTTGAGACCTGAACTTCCCAGTCCTTTTCACCTTAATGTACCTACAGACATGGAAGAAAGAGGATGTAACCACGTCCACTGAATTCTTTCTGATTTAGAGACCCATCGCAGCTTAATAAGGAAGAAAAGTATGATTTACAAAGTGCTCGAAAGATATTTTCACATCTAATTTCTTTTTCCTTAAGGCTGATTACTTTAAGTGCCTTCTTCTAGGGCAGCGGTTTCTAACCTCCTCTCTTTTTTTTTTTGTAGGGAGGAGTCACTAATCCCTTGCACATTAGTTTGCACTCAGTTTAAGGTGGCTGCCAGATGTTCCCAAAGAAACCTTTGCATTAGGGGTTGAGAAACTGCAGCCTCAGGGTTGAATTCTACTCTTTTTAACAGCTGAGCTAAGAATAAATTTATTTGGGGACTTCCCAGGTGGCGCTAGTGGTAAAGAACCCACCAGCCAATGCAGGAGGCATAAGGGATGCAGGTTTGATCCCTGGGTTGGGAAGATCCCCTGGGGAAGGGCATGGCAATCCACTCCAGTATTCTTGCCTGGAGAATCCCCATGGACAGAGGAGCCTGGTGGGCTGTAGTCCATGGGATCGCACAGAGTCAGACATGACTGAAGCGACTTCCCATGCATGAGCTAAGAATGGTTTTTACAGAAGGTTGTAAACACACACCCACACCCACAGCCACACACACCCACCCAAAGTCCTCCTGACCTCCAAAGCCTAAAATGTTTCCTGTTAGGTCCTTTACATAAAACATTTGCATATCCCTGCCAAAGATAGACCCTAAGTCTAGGAGGATTTGATCTAAAGGTTCTAGGTAAGCTGATTGATTTGAGTCCCCCAGTACTAAAATGGGGTGCATGGGGGTTAGTCTGGGATAGGAAAGACAATTCAGATTAGCAAGAGTATGGTTGGGCGGCTAAGTCCAGGTTTAGACCCAGACCAAAGGAGTTCCAATCGTCACTGTGCCCCTTACTAGTTCTGTGACCCTGGACAAGTTACAAAGCTTATATCCATCTCACGGGTGAAAGGATTAAGTCAATGTTATTTAAAGCCCTTTCAATTGCGATTGTCATTCAGCGAGTATTTAATGGTCTCTATTTCAGTCCTTCCAGCTTTCACCGTAGCAAGGGGGTGTAACCAGCTCTAACTTGATGTGTATTCTCCTTTAGCCATATGATGCTAATTCAAATCAGGAAAGAATCAGAATCACCTAAGAATTTATGTGGGAGAAGAAATTGTGAAAAGCATTCTTTGCAGGCAGGCGGGCAGGGGGTGGATGACCTGGGCCCATGGTAATGAAAGCATGGAGTCCTAACCACTGGACTGCCAGGGAATTCCCCTTCCTTTTTTGTCAATTTGGAGAAAGGAAAGAAAAGGATGAATAAAATGGCATTCTTATTTTCCATTAACATTTCAGATTAAAAGATTTTAAAAATATTGCTTTCATCATAAATGGAAAAGTCCAAGAATGAAAGTTAAAGGTCAATGGAAATACACAAACAAGGGTTTTCTTTGGTGGTGAGTCTTTGGGTGAATTCTGAACATTTTCTCCTCTTTTGTTTCTATATTTTCATGGGGATCCATGTCTGTTACTTTAATAATGGGAAAAAAATGATCAAAAAAATCAGTTTTCAAATTCAGATAGCCTTGTAGCTTTCTGCTAGTAATCACTGGCTGATTTAAACTGATAAGAACAGATACTACACTTGATCTTAGCCAAAAGGCCGAGAAGCGGTCACTGGCTGATTCAAAAAACTAAAATCTTCTAGCACTTGGTCCAGCAAAATGGACAAATCATATCAAATATGCCTTAGCTGAAATTAACTTTTGCCTTTAAGTTAGTTGCTGAATCCCAATTGTATTTTCACCCCCACACCTTCTAACCTGATTGCTCTTAAAAAGTGAGTTGTCGGCCACCAAAGTGAGTTTGTAAAGTATGACCAACCCATTTAAAACTAGTCTTTTTTAAAAATGACTTTGCTCAGCTTAGTGATTATCAACTCTGGCTGTGTATTAAAAATTCACCTGGTTAACTATTTCGATTGAGTCCTACCCAGACCCCAGCTGCAGAGAGTGTGATTTAATTGTTCTAGGCAAGTTTTTGAAGTTCTCCAGGTGATTCTAAACGTACAACCAGGATTTGTTAACCCTAAGCTTAGGTCACATTGCTTTATTTTCTGCCATCTTTGTTGATATAATGAGGAAAATCTTGAGGATAAATTAATTACAGAAATATTATATTGTGAGTAGAGTTAGTATTGTCTGCTGATAAAAAGAACATTTGGTCTCTTGTTAGTTCACAGATAAAGTGGAAACATAGAAAAAGCATTTAACGTACTACCTTGTAAACATTTCTGTATTTCACAGGCTTGTTTCTGGCACGGATCCTTCTGCGGCATATCCAGAAAACTAAAATAAGAAAAATTATGTTTATTTTGTTTTTTATACATAAAGACTTTAAACCCCCTCTAGATGGAATTTTCTTCTGAGACAAGCAGTATGCTCTTACAATTGCTGGAAAACAATTACACTAAAACATTCTTCCATTTCAGAGGATGAATATGCTGTATTTGTATAATATTGCATTTGGCTTGGAAGATATAAATAGCTTGAAAAAAACCCTTGAATTCAACTCATCTTGACCACTGTAAACCAACATTGGGCTAGAGGAGCCAGAGCTGCAACCTGACGGCTCTATGACTTACAGAACCACCTTTATAAACGATTTAACTCCTTGAGCCTTTTTCCTAATTATTGATGTGTAAAATAGGGATAATACCTACCTGAAAGCACTGATGGAAGGATTAAATGTCATAAAGGCGATAAACTGCATAGAACAGTGCCTGGAAGGCAGTAAGGACTGAACACATGATCGCTATTATTCCCGAGATTTTTTAACAAGTAAAACCTTACTTTTAATGTACATAAAGTGCTATGAGTATTTTAACTCAGGGAATGTCTTTATCGGGTAGTGAATCAGCAATATTTGGTGCTATTACTACTTCCTGAGAAAGGTGCTAGGTAAGCAGTTAAAATTTTTCTTGGAGTTCTTACAGAAACCAACTTCAGATATTTGAAACCAGAGAATAAACTTAAGTGCCCATGATTCTGATCAGCAACTTCTAATAATGTGAAGACACCATTTCAGAAAGGAAAAAGGCCCAGGAGCCTTGGTAGCTATTTCATGAATGCAAATAATCTCCTTTCTCTCTTTTTTTCCCCTCAGAGCCCCCTAACTTCTCAGTAGATCTGAGTTAGGTCAGTACTGGGATGGGAAACACTGGCGCAAAACCTAGGATATTTACAGGATGGGAGAAGGAAAGGCAGGTGAATTGCTGCAGGGCAAATAAGCGACAAAGAGATGCTGATGCTGCTAGCAGTTGCTCTCTTCTCTCTAAATCAGTACCAAGTCCTTGGTGATCGGGGCATCTGTTCTGTAGCAGGTGCTGACTTTTGTGGGATTCATCAGATCCCAGGTCCAGCGGATGATGTCCGTTAACGGGTCTATGGCAATTTCCAAAGGAGTCAATGGCAAGTTACGTATCCTAACTACGTGCTTGTGTTGGCTTGCTTTCTGCCTGCATAACCCTTCCTCTGCAGTTCCACTTTCCGTGTTCTTCATGGCCCTTTCTAAACTTCTGTGTTCTTGAGCAGTTTTTCACCCCGTGCCCCACCCCACCCCCAGGCCCACAGGTGGGTGCACTGCAGTGGTGAATGTCGTGATTGTCATTTACTGAACAGAACAGTGGAGCATCTCTTCCTAGAATCCCAGCACCTGGGGGGGTGGAAAAGAAAAGATCATTAGCATCACCACGATCAGAGCGAAAAAGAAGCAGCAGGGTAGGGAGGGGGGAGAGAGAGAAAATACATACCCGGTTAATCATCAGGCAAAAGCTTAAGCAACAGCTCCTGTACGCCCCTGACCTGCCAGAAAAAGAAAAGTTTATAGAGTACTCTGTCATAAGAGGCCCAGGACAATGAAAGAAAACATGATTAAGCAACAGGCCTACCATTAAATGATGCTGGATTTGCCACAAGCGAGAGTTGTTGTCCATGTAGCGCTCCTCGGGGTAGAGTTGCCACATGAGAGGTAGCTGGGAGGTGAGAAGGTGGCTTGGCCTGGCTGCATCACCTAAAGGAACCTGAACTTGCTGAACTCGGGCCCTTAGGAAGCTCGTCTCCTGGTGGAGAGAAGCGATCACACAGAAAACCAGAGACTTCAGGATGGTGCGATGGATGTGCTTGAAAGCAAAAAATCGATCAAGAAATCCGCAAAGGAGAAACAATTACCTCTTCCAGGACGGCCACCCACGTGCGCTGGTACTCGTCGCGGTAGACACCCTCTTGGTGAACCCAGAGGCGATCGGGTGGGGCCCCCACATCCTGTCCTGCCATCCTGGGCTTTGGGGTCCAATGCTAGCCCTGCTTTTCTCCAGCTAAGCCTGCAGCACCCGTGCACAGGACACAGGTGTGACTTTGGGGCTTGGATTGAACACACCCATGAGCCAGGGGACCTGGTACTAGCAACCACCAACTAGAAGCCAACCTCTTTGACGCCTACTCGCACTGTCTACACTGAACCCAGGGCATCTGAAGCTCGTGGCTGGTTTGAAACTTGGGGCGGAACCTCGGGTGAGGCTGCTGATGGCGAAGCACTTGAGAACTTGGGCAGGGAAGGGGTTCTGGGGACACGTAGGAACAGCGCTAATGGGAAGCCAGGGGTTGGGGGCTGGTCTCGCAGTCTTTGCATTCCGCAAGCAGCATTGGACAAAATGTAGTGAGCCATGGAGTATGCACAGCAGTGCACAGGACACACTTATTGGGGCAGGAAAGCAGTAGAACAGACACATGCATGCCATCCGTCCCCAAGTAAAAGCCCTTTCCAAGCAGTTTCGATCTTAAAAGGTAAGACTGTGCAGGTCAAATCATGTAATCATGTATGTGGCTTTCTAAATGGCAATCAGAATTTTATTTTAAAGGGCAAACGACCTATTTACCAGTTTTCTTAGAAAGCTTACTTATAGGGGCTAGGCATTTCCAGAAGGCAGTTTTCTTTTTAGGGAAAATATATAAGGTCACATCATGGAATGTTTCAGTTCCAAGAGACTCTGGGATCATGATGGTTCAGAGTTGAGAGACGGCAAATGAGAGTTACCCATCTCAATTCATTCTTATGCTTCAGGTGTCACAGGAGCCCATTCTCCCACAGATGGATGGCTTTACATTCTGTTTTCCCTAGTCAGAAGAGCAGAAAAGCCCACCTGCTCTTTGAGAGGTGTTAAGTGAAGCACACTTTCGGGGCCAACTCTTACATAACACAAACTCAGCTCTACTATGAGGATCCTCTGCCCACTTCTGGATCGGATTTCAGGGTCTCACAATAACTTGACCTGCATTTTGCAGGAATGAACCTTTGGGGGCCAGGTTACAGCATCACAGGGTGGCTTCCCTGGACCTCTACATTGGGCAGGGTGCAGACATGCCATTGGGGAATCCACTCCAAAAAAACAGAGGCCTTCTATTCCCACTGGGTGACCATTAGGTAAGAGAGGGGCTGCAATATGGCTTGGGAGGTTGCTAAACCCTCAAAATGAGATTGTCAAGAGCAAACAAGAAGCCAGAACGTAGGGTGAAGTCTGAGAGGAGAACTGAGATGAACCCAGCCTTCTTTGCCAGAACAAGCTGAGTCTTATTTGTTGTTGTTTTTCCTTAACATTAGTTAAGGAAATTTTTAGTTTACCTTCCTTGTTAGTTTACCTTCACTGAAAGGTACATGGAAATATGTTTGAGAGAGGGAGGAAATGGTTTGATTGGCATGAATGATTTATGAGCAGCACAGTTGCTTTGCCCATTGTACCCTGAGTGGACCTGACTCTGAGCTTATCATACCTTTTGTCTTATGAGTAAGTAAGAAAGTGTTAGTCGCTCAGTCGTGCCCGACTCTGCGACCCCATGGACTGCAGGCCATCAGGCTCCGCTGTCCATGAGATTTTCCAGGCAAGGATACTGGAGTGGGTCATCATGCCTTTCTCCAGGGGATCTTCCCAACCCAGGGATCGAACTTGGGTCTCCTGCATTGCAGACAGATTCTTTACCGACTGAGCTACAAGGAAAGCCCTTTGTCTTACATGACTCTCTTATTTCAAACTCATCAAAGGCAGAACGCCTTCTCCTTAACCAAATCCTGATTTCTCTCGGTGGCAACATAGCCTCTCCTGATCCTGCAGACTCAAAACTTATGACTTTTCCTGTACTTCCTCCTCTTCTTCAGTGGGTACATCCCACCTGTCACCAATGACAACCAGCGCCACTATCACTATTATTTGAGACCAACTTCCCCCCGATAGCAGGTTCATTGTGTCTAGTGCTGTATCCTTGTTCTCCCTGTCCAGTTCAGTTCAGTTGCTCAGTCGTGTCCGACTCTTTGCAACCCCAAGGACGGCAGCACAGCAGGCCTCCCTGTCCATCACCAACTGCCGGAGTCTACCCAAACTCATGTCCATTGAGTTGGTGATGCCATCCAACCATCTCATCCTCTGTCGTCCCCTTCTCCTCCTGCCCTCAAACTTTCCCAGCATCAGGGTCTTTTCCAATGAGTCAGCTCTTCGTTTCAGGTGGCCAAAGTACTGGAGTTTCAGCTTCAACATCAGTCCTTCTAATGGACACCCAGGACTGATCTCCGTTAGAATGGACTGGTTGGATCTCCTTGCAGTCTCCCTGTCCACTCACGTATAATATGCCTTCCCAGTCCTCTCTGCCTATCTCAGTGCTGTGACCACAGAGGGTATGTCTGCCTCCTTGATGAAAACATCTTGCCTCTGATGACTACTGAACATTTATGTTTAAAAGTCACATTTTGGCCACTAATTATAAATTGCTTTGCATTTTGCTCTGCTTATTTCACAAGTCCTGTCCCTGCCCCACCCCAATATAGTATTACAAGCACCTAGACAGAAGGAATAACATAGTACTGGGCAGGACTGGGGCACTGTGAGCCTCAAATACTAGTCAGTGTTCCTGGGCGTGGATGGACATGGTATGCTGAGTAGACAGACAAAAGGCCATATAAACATGGGTAGAGAGTGGTTCATTCTTTGGGTAGATTAGATATCTGTTTGTTATTTTGTTCAAAGCCTTTTTTTCCATTTAGCAGACACAACTATTGTGCCTCTCTTCCCTGCCCCCCACCCCACAGCTTTGGAAAGGAGCGAGCCAAGAAAAGAAAAACAGTAAGTAGGAATGTCAAAAAGAGAGTCAAGTCTGAATTTTGAATACAGAAGAAATCGGTGTGTTCCCCCCACCCGCCTTTAAAGTAGAAACCCAGTGTTGAGGGTTTTAGGGCCATCTCAACTTCACAGGTAGGCCCTGGCAACAACTAACAGATTGTCACACTGACATTTACATGTTTTGAAGGAAAAGCAAACGTTTACTGGTTACCCTGACTTTGAAAGGAGATACTGCCAGCAGAATAGAGGGCCAACCAATTGGATGGGCTAAGTTAGGAAGAATCACTACCAAGGGGCCTGTGAACCTCTGCGAAATATTCTTAGAGGAAGGGCACCACGTGTACCACTGTGGCCCACAGGACAACATGCTGGACATTGGTGGGGTGAGCCTGGGGACAAGCCCCAGCACACAGCCCTGGACTCCCACTCGGAGATGCGTGATGGCCCAGTGGAAGGCAACTGCAGGGATCAAGGGACTGAGAAGCTGCCCTGTGAATGCAAATCAACAAGAACCTCAGCTGAGAAACGCAAAGGCTCAGTGAGAGGGATGAAGAGCAAAGCCCCCAGAATCATCGGAGAAGGCAATGGCACCCCACTCCAGTACTCTTGCCTGGAAAATCCCACAGACGGAGGAGCCTGGTAGGCTGCAGTCGATGGGGTCGCTAAGAGTTGGACATGACTGAGCGACTTTGCTTTCATTTTCACTTTCATGCATTGGAGAAGGAAACGGCAACCCACTCCAGTGTTCTTGCCTGGAGAATCCCAGGGACAGGGGAGCCTGGTGGACTGCCGTCTATGGGGTCGCACAGAGTTGGACAAGACTGAAGTGACTTAGCAGCCCCAGGATCACAGGTTGTATGAACGGAACACAGTCTCCCCAGAGGTGATCCTTGGGACGCTGGCCCCTAACTTTTTCTTGGTCAAGTAAGTTTGGGAATCTTAGGGAAGCATAAAGCACCTAAGGATAATAAAAGCTCTGGCAAGTTACGCAGTCACGAAACTTAAACATTCTCCCCAATTTATCTGACTAGAGAACATTCTTCTCTATATGACACTTGTGCATAAACTTCAGGGCCCTGTGAACTAAGATGAATCTCTGAAAACCTCGAGATAAACTTAGGTACAAAGTGCAAAACAACACACAGAACATAACCCTGTTCCACTCAACTCAAGGAACACTACCAGATGCAAATTCAAGTGGACTCAAACAAGTGTTTACAGGGACTTCCCTGGCAGTCCAGTGGTTAAGAGTCTGTGCTCCCAATTCAGGGTGCATGGGTTCCATCCCTGGTGGGGGAACAAAGGTTCCTGCATGCCTCACAGTGTGGCCAAAAAAAGTGTTTATATTCCTTTATTACCCATGAATGTAGGGCTTCCCAGGTGGCGCTCGTGGTAAAGAATCCACCTGCCAATGCAGGAGACATAAGAGACATGGGTTCGATTCCTGGGTGGGGAAGATCCCCTGGAGGAGAAAATGGCAACCCACTCTAGAATTCTTGCCCTGAAAACTCCATGGGCCGAGGAGCCTGGCAGGCTACAATCCATGGAGTAACAAAGAGTCGGACATGACTGAACGACTGAGCATACCCATGAATACACTAAAAAAGATTGCCCCCATGGGGGTTACCTTGATGGTAACCTGAATATGACCAGGGACCACACTGGCCTAGATAGACTATTTATTAGTAAGGCGGGTTTGTAAACTATTTTAAATAGATGACAGATCACAAAGAAGGACTTCCTTAGGTATGTACGTACAACCATTATTTTTCATGTATAGAATGAATTATTGTCTCTTTTTAAAAATTTATAATTTGGTTTAACTTCCAGGTGTTTGAACAGCTTTCAAACTTGAATCAGTCAAATACACTTATTTTATTTGAAGTGAATTAATAAACTCATCTAATTACAATGAGTGAAGTTATTAATATCAAGAATGCCAGCCCTGGAGTCAGCCTGACCTGTATATGAATGCTGGTTTTGCCACTTCTTAGCTCTGTGACCTCAGATAAGTTAAGCTCTCTACACTCCAGCTTTCTAAAATGTTAAATGAGATAAAGAACATATTGATCATGATTGTCAGCACTTACTTAGCAGTTTCTACATGTCTTATATATATTGACACTTGCCATCTTCACAATGACTCATGAGATACTATGATTACCTTCACTTAAAGATGACGGAAGTAAGGCACAGAGAAGTTAGCTAACTTGCATAAGGTAACACAGCTAGGAAGTTGCAGACGCCGGTTCCAACTTGGGCAGTTTACACATATGAGACATAGAGATGCTTCGTAGTCTAGCACATAGTAAACTTGACATAAATGTTATTTTTTTCTACTCCAATTAAACTTTAGAGCTGTCTAATGCACCCATGAGCATTATAAAAGAGACTGTCAATGTTGAATGTGAGATTGACTAACACCAACCACAGACAAAAGGTGTTTTTCTTCTCTTTTAGTGCTGCCTAAAAGTGGTTATAAACGGAAGAAGTCCCATCAGAAAACATAATAACAACAGCCATTCGTGCACCATCAGCTCAGGGCACACTAGCCGCGAAGAGCAATTGAAAAGAATACATGCTGTAAAATCGAAGCTTAAGAGCAAAATTGGATAGGTCGAGTATAATCGCACACTTGAAATGTCGCCCCTGCTTCATCGTTAGCAAAACGAATAGTGGAAGGATCTGTAATATGATTCTTAAACTTCAGGTAAACAATGGAGGTTGCTGGCATGGATGTTCCTGATAGTTCCACGGGACGTTGGCCCTATTTGTGGGGAGATTGGGGTTGGAACTGACTTGGGAGAAGAGCAAAGCATCAACACGTCCTCCAGCAGCACCCTGGGCGTGTTCCCTTTCCAGTACTGGCCTGTTCGCCTGGCTCCCAGACTACACACGAAACCGGTCAAACCAACAGGCACTGACCGGCCGTAGCGGCAGCACCGCATAGATTGTCTTTGATTTAGACTCATTCGAGAACCTGCGTGTAATTTCTAGCCTTGGCAGTTGGGAGATGCGTACTTTCCCTTATGGCGTGTTTATCACACCTCCAAAGAAAATGACTTTTACGTATAATTTCACCGGGTCTGATATCACCGAGACAAGGCGAGCTGAGGAAACTCGTGCGTATCTGCGGCGATCTGAGACACATCCGACCTCGAATCGAAACTTGAGTTCCCCTTTCCCTTTCCCTGTATCAAACACAGAGATACCTAAAAGCCTTCGGAGAAAGTAGCAGCCACCAAGCTTAGGAGTGATACTTTTCAGATACAGTGTAGCACTGTTTCTGCCAAGAGGTTACTCACATGAATATAGTGTTTCTTGGGCTAATTAATCCGCCTCAAGAGCAGCGAGGCTACAACTTCAGGTCACCCACCCCGGGCCACTCAAGCCGAGATCGGGACGTGAGCCCGGGGCGAGCCGAGGCGCATTCCGAGCCGAGGTCACCGAACCGAAGTTACGGGGCGCGGGCCGGTTACCGGAAGTGGTCCAGTGAAAGAGTGGTCCCAAATTCAGGGCCCCTAACTTGGAAACAAAATAAAAGAACACCTTAACTCGGGACCCAATTTCCAAAGAGTGTCCCCTGGGCGCGAGAAGGCCGGCGGGGGCAGTGATGCCGCTGGCGGGAGGTCCCCGGAGCGTGTAGGCCGCGCACGGCTCTTCTCGGCGGGCGGGCAAAATGGGCGCCGGCGAGCAGGAGGCGCCGGCCCGGCCGTACGCCCGTTCCTCACACACCACGTCCGCCCGCGGCCCGACAGCGCCGCCTCCCTGCCGCCCCCCGAGCCCGGCCCCACGTCCTGCCCGCGGCCGGCCACCGCCCTCCGCCCCGACGGCCACGCCTGCCTCAACCGGCGCGGGCGTTTCCCAGGTGCCGCTGGGCCGGCCCCGCCCCCGCGTCCCAAGCTCCTCCCCCGCGCGCCCGCCCGCCCTGCCCCACGCCCCAGGCCCCGCCTCGCCCCAAGCCCCGCCCCCGCCCTCCCGCCCGCCCACCCGCACCCCAGGCCCGGCTCCCACGTCCCAAGCTCCGCCCCCGTGAGCCCGCCCGCCCGGCCCCGCGCCCCATGCCCCGCCCCACGCCCGGCCCCCACGTCCCAAGCTCCGCCCCCGCGCGCCCACCCGCCCCGTCCCTCGCCCCAGGCCCCGACTCCGCGTCCCAAGCCCCGCCTCCACGTCCCAAGCTCCGCCCCCGCGAGCCCGCCCACTCCGCGCCCCAGGCCCTGCTCCCACGTCCCCAGCTCCGCCCCCGCGCGCCCCGCCCCGCCCCGCGCCCCAGGCCCCGCCCCCCGCGGAACCCGCCCGGCTGAGCGGCGGGTTGGCCAGGCCCGAGCTGGCCGGAGGCGGACGTGAGCGGGCCGGGCCAAGATGGCGGTGCAGGTGGTGCAGGCAGTGCAAGCGGTCCATCTGGAGTCGGACGCCTTCCTCGTGTGTCTCAACCACGCTCTGAGCACGGAGAAGGAAGAGGTGATGGGGCTGTGCATTGGGGAGGTAAGTCAGCCGCCCAGCTCGGCCAGGACCCTGCCGAGTGGTCCCCCCACTTCCCCGGGTGGCTGCTGGCCGCGCCCGGGGCTCTGCAGGCCACAGGCCCCCTCGGCTCATCCTTGGATAGGTCCTTCCCTTTGCCTCGGCTCGCTGAAAGCTTCTGGAGCCTTCCACAAGCCCCCAGCGGTCCCCATCAAGCCTTGGGGAGCGGCGGGGGGGGAGGGAAGACTTGGATTTTCTCCTGGGTGTGCTCAGTCCTGGCCGACTCTTTGCGATCCCGTGTATTGCAGCCCGCCAGGCTCCTCCGTCCGTGACATTCTCCAGGCAAGAATACTGGAGTGGCTTGCCATTTCCTCCTCCAGGATATCTTCCCCACACAGGGGTAGAACCTGGGTCTCCTGCATCTCCTACATTGGTAGGCGGGTTGTACTGTGTGGCTTTTCTTTAGATCTGGAGTTACCACCCCAGTGACCAAACCCGCGAGTCAGAACAGAAAGAATCTGTTATAGTGAGGCCATCAGTGTATTAGGAAGCAGGCGTCCACGATTAGGGCCTTCACTGTCCCTCTGGGAGTCATTTTGACGGCATCAAATAACCTAAGACAGGTGAGACTTTCCAAGAATCGCAAATTTCTGCTGCGTTAAATATTGCAGGGGGCGAAAGAGACCGAGCTTACTTGTTGACAATCCGAAGTAAAAGTTGACCAGGCTTTCATGCTGGTGTACAGGAACCTATCACCTGATTTTCATTTTATCTGCATCGTGTACCTCTAATACGGTTAATGTGATCAATAATCTTTTCTGCTCTTTCCCACTCTAGTTAAATGATGACTTAAGGTAAGAGTCTATTTGTTTATTCCTATCTTTTGATCTCTTTGTTACTGTTAACGCCAAATTATCACAGCTTTCCCAGTATTTTGGACCGGTTGTATTCTAACTTACCATGATGACTCTGGAGCTCCCTCAATAACCCAGTTTCAATCCCACCCCACCTCTGAAAGTTGTTTTCCACCTGACTTTCTAGTTAGGAGGATTGGCAGTTGAGATATGGTTGTGAAAAATATGGTTGTGGGAACCAAGATCCTAAGTGAAAGCTCTTTGGGGCAGATGGCCTGCATGGGAAGGGGCCGTGTCCCTCAATTAATCCATTTCTCTGTCTAAATTGTCAGTGGCTTTCTGCCTCCCCCTGGTGGACCCTACAGGGATCTCGGAGATCTCCAGCAGCTTGAATGCTTTTGGCCGTGAAAGCTTTGGGTTAACTTTATTGAAACGTCAAAGCATAGCAGAATTTCTCCTTGGCAAACTCAACTGCTTAATATCCAGCGTTATAGGACTTTAGCTTTGACCATGAGAACTGTGCACTTGCCACTTAAGCATGTGTCTCAGACTCCTCCTAACAGTCATGAGCACAGCTCTAGTCTCAGTTTATTTCCCTCTTCTTTCTCTGTCTCTACTGTTTCATTGCAAAAACTGCTAATCCTGTTACTTTGCTTTGAGACCTTTTTTATATTCCCAAGCTCAGTTCCTTTTTTTCTAATTTATCCCCAAAAGGAATGACCCCAAATTTACATATACTGGAACTGAAATGCGCACAGTTGCTGAAAAGGTACGTGTGCTCTCATTTTGCATGATGCAAACTTGCACTAGGGGATGGATTTCTGTTTGATGGGCTCAGCCGAGGATGAACCTCCTTCCTGCAGACCTTCATTTGTGGCTGGCGAGGTGGGGGGGGGAGGAGTTGTTCTCTCTAGTAAAATCAGATGAAGAATCTCCTCACTAGGAATGGGACCTATTCTTTGCAGTGAATTTTTCCTACTCCATCGAAATGAGTAGCTGCCATCAGCTCTCCTCCTCGCTGGCCTCTGCTGGGTTTGTGGCCCTTCTCCCATCTTCCTTGAGACTTTGGCTGGTTCGCATCCTGTTATCTTTTTATCACAAGTTCCAACAGTCACTCAGGCAACCCCTCTCTGGTTACAGGCAACCTGTCTACACTCCTGCCCCACCTTTTCTGTTATTCTCCAGTTTTTGTGGTCGAGTATCATGCTTCTCAACCTAATTGTGCTCTTCAGTTCAGTTCAGTTGCTCAGTCATGTCCGACTCTTTGCGACCCCATGAACTGTAGCACACCAGGCCTCCCTGTCCATCACCAACTGCCGGAGTCTACCCAAACTCATGTCCATTGAGTCAGTGATGCCATCCAACCATCTCATCCTCTGTCGTCCCCTTCTCCTCCTGCCCTCAATCTTTCCTAGCATCAGGGTCTTTTCAAATGAGTCAGCTCTTCTCATCAGGTGGCCAAAGTATTGGAGTTTCAGCTTCAACATCAGTCCTTCCAGTGAACACCCAGGACTGATCTCCTTTAGCTCTAGAACCAGTTAATTTTTCCCCTAGTGTGTCACAGACCGACGCTTCTGTAAAATACAATAAAAATGAATTCTGTCCTCCCATGAAGCAGATGATGAAGGTGATAAAAGCTATCAGGCAACAACTCCATCTAATTATTACCCGCACATACAATCCTCTCCATGTTAAACCACTTTGCCTTTCTTCTTCCCATAATTAGGAAAGAAATCTACTCCTGTTTAAAGCTGTAGCTTCTTCACAGACCTTGCTTCTCAAATATCCTTTCTCTCTTTTGAGTCTTCAACCTATTCCTGTGTTAGAATACAGCTGTGCTTCAATTACTGTTTTTTTCAGAAAGGAAGGAAAAATAACATCTCAATTCTGTCTGTTCCTGTAGTTAACTGCTCTTGTGTCCTTGCTTTAATAGCTGTGTCTACCTGTTCCTTCCTTCTCTCCTTCTCATCATTTATGGACTTTTCCTCTTCTGCCTCAAATATGGTAGTCTCCTAGTTTCTGCCTTCACCTCCTCTTCCCAGAATGTCTTCTTGGCCAACATGAACTTCCCTGTGGCTTTACCTGCAGCAGACATTGAGGTTAGACAGATTTGTCTGCAAACACTTTCTCTGATACTTATGGTGTGACTTTGGGCATGTGACTTCACATCTGTGAGCTTTGCTTTCCTTATCTCTAAAACAGGGATAACGATAGCCGCCAGCTTCCTAGAATTGTTGAGAGAGTTGGATCTGCATAATGTGTGTAAAACATCATCTGCAGAGTGGGCATTCCAGTAGTACCAACCTCCCTGGGTCATGGGGAGAGTTCAATTAAGTTAATACATGAAAAGCACTTTTCCAAATGCCCGACACGTGGCAGGTAGCCAGTAAATGTTGGCCATTCTGCCTGGTTGCTAATGCTTGGTAGATGCTAGTTAGTATAAATTACCCCATGCTCCAGAACTTCATACTCCACTGCCTTCTGGACATCCATGTTTAGTGTTCAAAACTTTCTTCTTTCCCAAACCCTCTCCTCCAACATTCCTCCTGCCACAGCAGTTCCCAAACCTAGCTGCATCTTGGAATCGCCCAATAGTTGCTACAGAATCCTGATTCCGACTCGGTTTTTGGTGAGACCTGTGTGGCGGCAGTCTGCAAAGCTCCCCAGGTGATTCTCACATGCAGTCATGTTTGGGAACCATGGTGTCTCCACGGTCTCCTTGTTGGGAGTCTGTCTTGCCTTGTAGGCTTTTCTTGTGACTGCTTATGATGTGATCTTTTGAGAACAGCACTCTGCTACAAGTCTGCTGAAAAGGCAGTGGCTTTTCTGTTTTTTTTTTTTTCTTAGGATGAAGTCTTAGTGAAAAAAGTCAGGATCTTTCCTGACCTCATATCTGTTTCTCTCCTTACATGTCTCTAGGTGGGTCCAAGTTCTATCCATGGCAAATGATGTCAGTTTCTAGCTGATGCTGTGCTGTTTCACTTTTTCTGTCTGCTGGGTATTATGTCTGGGCTGCTTGCTTATCCTTCTCTGTTTGGCTGACTCCCTTTCCCTTGTGGTTCAGTGCAGAAGCCTTAAAGGAACCTGCCCTGACCTGTAGCATATCGATTAGGGTACATCAGGGATGTTGTCTTCGAGCTGTCAACCTGTCTCTCTTTCCGGATGTAACTACTGTATCCTGTTTATCTTTGTATACTTTAACCCTCATGCAGTGCCTCACATATCGTACAGACTTGATAAACACATTTTGTTTGAATTAGCATACCTCCCCTGCAGTAGGAAATTAGGGTTACCTGCCCAGGATCCCTGGAGCACCATGCTAGGGGGTGCAGACTTGCTGGAAAGGGCCAGATGGTAAATATGTTTAGCACTGGGGACCATACAATTTCTGCTGTAGTTCCTCAGCTCTGCCAGCATGGTGCAGAAGCAGCTACTGGAAGATAAATGAATGAACACGGCCAGAATTGGCCTGAGGGAGACCAGGCCAGCCATAGTTTGCTGACCTTTGATCTGTACCAGGGCAGAAGCGCAAAAGGAACTGGAAAAGGATAGGGGCTGATCTAGTCCAGCTGGAATATCTTCTTTCCTGTGTGACTATGACCATAACAGTCTGTTCCTGAATCCCTTCAGCTCCCTGTGACTTTTGGGGACATCTGTCAGTCCTCTGTGACCTCTGTGCTTATTTTATTTTCTTTTTGAGACCTGGGCTGGTCTCACCACCCTATTCTAAACTTCTTTTTTTCATTCCTCTTAGGCACTAACCTTTCTCTGAGTAGAGAAAGAAAATTCACCCTGGGCAGCAACTCCTGTTAAAATAGTTTAATGATATAATTTGATTTTTTCAGAGTCCATGTCCTCATCTTGAATTCTCTGTCAGTTTGTACCATGCACATTCGATATGAAACTTCATGAGTTGAGGAACCTTACCTGTCTAGTTAATGTTGGCATGGAATATCTTTTTCTCATCCTTTTATCTTTAGCCTTTCTGTGTACTAATATTTGAAAGTGTGTCTCTTATTGGCAGCCTGTAGTTTTTAAAAAAATCTATAGTCTGAAAATCATTTGAATTGGACTGTTTAGTCCAAATACATTTAATGTAATTATATATATAACATGCACACCACACAGATCTATAAATATATATGTTATAATTGTCATATTTTTGCTTTCTATTTGACCTTTTTTTCTTTTTCTCTCCTTCCTTGCCTTCTTTTGAATTCATCAGTATATTATTTCCCTGTGATCCTCCATTAATTAGATATAAATTTTTTTACTCTTTTTGTAGTTATTATCCTACATATTGCAATAGGCATTCTTGATTTGTTAGTCTAATACAAGTTACTGTTTTTAATATTTCCCTGATGACAGTAGAGCTTTGAACATTGAAATTTCATTTCCATCCTCCCACCTTTTAGATTACTATTTGCATGGATTTTATTGATATGCTATTTTAAGCCCCACATGACATTGTCATGCTGTTCTGTACAGTTAGCTGTATTTGTATTTACTCATATTTTACCCTTTACAGTGTTCCTCACTTTGTCATACCTGAGATTTTCCTTTCTCTTTTTAGTGTTTCTGGGCTGATAATGATCTCTCCGTTTTTTTGCACATGAAAATGTCACCCATTCTCTTTATGCTTGGTTCTGTTTCAAAGTCAGCTCTTGCCTTGTTGCTCCCTGGAAGGTCGAATTTCTTTCTGTCTCTACTTTTGATTTTCTTTTCTTTTTTGTGTTAAAGGTAACATTGATTTATTTGGCTGCACTGGGTCTTAGTTGTGGCATGTAGGGTCTTTAGTTGCAGCATGTGGTATCTAGTTCCACGACCTGGGATTGAACCCAGGCCCCCTGCTTTGGGAGTGCAGAGTCTTAGCCCCTGACCACCAGGGAAATTCCCTAATTTTCTTTATTGTATCCTCCGTGCCTGCCAGATACTGTATGGTGGCTGGGGTTAGCAAATAACTAAAACATGTTGCTTGCCCTTAAGGAGATTGTGTTCTAGTAGTTATTGTTCATTCGCTAAGTTGTGTCCAACTCTTTGTGATCCCATGGACTGCAGAACGCCAGGCTCCTCTGTCTTCCACTATCTCCCAGCATTTGCTCAAATTCATGTCTCTTGAAGCTCCAATATTTTGGCCACCTGATGCGAAGAGCTGACTCATTGGAAAAGACCCTGATGCTGGGAAAGACAGAAGGTGGGAGAAGGGGACGACAGAGGATGAGATGTTCTGGTACTTGAGCTTAGTCACTCAGTCATGTCCAGCTCTTTGCGACCCCATGGACTGCAGCACGCAAGGCTTCCCTGTCCATCACCAACTCCTAGAGTTTACTCAAACTCATGTCCATTGAGTCGGTGATGCCATCCAACCATCTCATCCTCTGTTGTCCCCTTCTCCTCCTGCCTTCCATCTTTCCCAGCATCAGGGTCTTTTCCAATGAGTCAGTTCTTCACATCAGGTGGACAATGTATTGGAGTTTCAGCTTCAGCATCAGTCCCTCCAATGAATATTCAGGACTGATTTCCTTTAGGATAGACTGGTTGGATCTCCTTGCAGTCAAGAGTCTTCTCCAACACCACAGGTCAATAGCATCCATTCTTCATCGCTTAGCCTTCTTTATGGTCCAACTCTGTTAGAGGAGGAGATTGTCAACAAATGGACATGTGTAAGCTCTAGCAGATATGTGGGTGTAATAAGTGAAGTTGTGTGGGAGGGGAGAAGGACTCATACTCTATAGGATGAGCAGGGAATTTAAAATCTATGAAAGAGTTCATGAGGTGAAAAAAAAGGCATGAAAAGGAACCACAGGTGAAGCACAGTAGCCGCACGTGCCTCATGGCTGCTTTGCTGCACAGTATAGGGTCTATCACTTACTTCAGATGTCTCAGATTTCACCCTCGTCCTTGTAATTTCTGGCAATTCCATACCCACCTGTTTTCCTGAAACTCTTCAACCATTTCATCGTTCTGCTTTTGACCCCTCTGTCTCCCTTCCTCGTTCCTCTTACTGTACCCCATCCTAAACCATGGGTGCACCCCTAGATTCACCCTGGACCTCTGTTCCCTGTCCTCACACAATTCCTTGCCTTGATTTCCAGGCTCTCATCTGAGTTCAGCTCATCTGAAAACACTCTCATCTTCCCTCTCCTAGACCCTTTCTAAGCTTTGATCTGCTTCCTCTGTTCTGAGTTTCAACCTTGACAGTTTCCTGGCCTGTATCACTTAGGTTGCATAAGCTCTGAAATCTTGCAGATTCTTCTTAATGATTCTCCAGTCTGTTTCTTCCATCTTGGACATACACACAGGCTGGTACTTCATGGTCAAGCGATCTGAAATAGTCTCCTTCCTTGGACGTCATCCTGCAGACCACGGCTTGCTACCGAGACCTTGAATATTTCCACTCTAACATTTCTCAGCCTGTCTGCCATTCCACCTCGAGTTCTTGATTTCAATCAGTTGGCCAGTTTGTCTCCCAAACATCTTACTGACGTCAATTTGGAATCTATGGAAATTCTGTCTATCCGTGCACATACACACAACAATTAGGAGATAAGATACATTTGGCTGCCTTTTCTGGAAAGCTTTCTTTCTTTCTTTTATTATTTCAAAATAAGTGACTCGTTTTCCCTGAGCTTCTATAGCATTTATTTACTGCATTATTTTAATGTAGTTTCACATATGATTCTTGTTGTGCAACCGCATGTTAGGTGGTCGGCGCTCAGCGTTGTATTTTTGCACACAGTTGGAAATCAAATGATTATTACTTGGTTGTTGCCAAAGTCCTCCCTTGATGTAAATCTCACATTTTGTTTGGAAATGTATATATTGAGTTTGGATATATTTGAAACATTCCATCATGCATGAGAAAATCCCAGTTTTCTAAGATGGCAACTTTTTAACCTGATAGTGTAATATGATGTGTCCTCTAATTGCAGGAGGAGATAATTATTGGAGAGAGACAGAAGTAAACATTTCTGTGGATTTTCCTGTAGGTTGACACCGTCAGAATTGTTCACATTCATTCTGTCATCATCCTGCGACGTTCCGATAAGAGGAAGGATCGCGTGGAAATTTCTCCAGAGCAGCTGTCTGCGGCCTCAACAGAGGCAGAGATATCCTTACTGGTCGATGAGAAGCGTTTATGTGCTCTGAGGCTTCCAGGTTCCTCTGTTTGCTCCTTTTCTGCTTGGTGACTGTTTCTCAGTTCTCATATTTACCCCTTAGATCCAGTTGCTTGGTTAAGTGATCAGATGGGGCATTTGCTTCCCATGATTCTAGATTCCATAGGTCAACCATAACAAATCAAATTTGCATCAGTGGTTTTAGTAATTTATCATTCCTTTGGAATAAGTTAATCTTCTAGTCAATTGAAAAGTAACTTTGAAAACTAGAAAACATGCATGGTAGAAACTTTTAAAAGGTACAATAGTGTGTATAAAATAAGTACTTCTCTCCAGCTTCCATGCCCTAGTTCCCCAACCATTCCTCCCTGGACATAACCAGGACTATCACGTCTTCATGTATCTTTATGGTTGAATTATTTGCATACAGAAACATATACGAATGTTTTCTTTTTTACAGAGTTTTGAATACATATGGTAGCTGTAATGGTACATAACAGTGTACCTAGAGAATTGTCCACCGATACAGAGATACCTCACTCTTAAGCCTGCATAACACAGCCCTTGATGGTTGGGCTGACCTCATGCAGATGTTGAGGTTATTTTCAGCCTTTTACTGATGGTAGTGCAGTACAAGCGTGGAGCCCTAACCACCGGACCACCAGGGATTGCCTAAAAAGTTGTCTTAGACTTAGTTGTGTAGACAAGTCTGTTGGGTTTCAACGTAAGTCATTTTCAGGAAAATGAACCAGCAACAGAAGGGGACAGCTTTTTCTCTTCAGCTGAGTTCTTATCTCAAGGTAGAGCCTCAGATAGTTAAGGCGCATGGGCTTAGTTGCTAAATGGCATATGTGATCTTCCGAGATCGGGGATCAGTTCTGCATCCTCTGCACTGGCAGCCAGATTCTTCACCACTGAGCCACCAAGGAAGCCCCCCCATGACTTTTTAAAAATTTTGCACTTCTTAAGAGGATAAGGATAGGTTGGACTAGAGAGAGAATAGAGGATTACTCAAGTTAATCATGTGACATCCAAATACTAGCTAAACTGGATTAAGAGGCTATAACTGTATCCAAGAATGGAAACCAATTCTGCTTTTTTTAAAAAAGAAAAACCTTCATCTTTAGATGGAAAGTGTGGGATATTTTGGCATTGACCTTTGACCTTTTTAGATTTTTGTTGACATTAAATTGTAACGGGTTTATTTGAAACTTTAAGATGCTCTCTGAGCCCTTATTAGCATCACAGATTTTGTTTCCACAAGTTGAAAATACCTTGACAGACACACAGGTTGGCTGAACTGACGGGTCGCCCCATGAGAGTTGTGGGTTGGTATCACTCCCATCCCCATATAACTGTTTGGCCTTCACATGTTGGTAAGTATTCTAGGGTTGCAGTGTTTATTGTTTTTAGAAATGAATATCATTTTTCCTTCTCTGCTACACGGCTTATGGTTTCTCCAGGGGATCTTCCCGACCCAGGGTTTGAACCCTGGTCTCCAGCATTACAGGCAGACTCTTTACCATCCAAGCCACCAGGGAAGTCCTCTCTTTAAGCAGATGTCCTTCTTTTCATTTTACAGTTTTAAAAGTACTGATTTATGTCATACTGATTTGTTGTTCACAGAGATAAAATTTCAGTGCTCCATTTTGACACTGTTCAGGAAATCAGGACTAAAACCTGACAACTGGCTGATATCCAAATAGAGTCTTATTGCTAATAATAAATAAACTGTAACTGAAAATTGTTGAATGTGCCTGTCTGGTACACTCCCATTTGGAAGAATCAAAGATGTAAAGGGGGGTATTTACAAACTTGATGTTTACTTTTTCTCTTTGACATATATATCATCCTATATCTTGGTGCTCTGAAGCTACCTTCTCACCCCTCTAATTAGTATAATTAAACAAAATTGTTTTCTCTCCTTTGATTTTTATCCCTTTTGTCTAATCATGGTCATCTTTTTGTCTGTACCCGACTCTTTGGAAAGACGTAGAATAACTTGACTTGCAGAAATGAATGTTTTCTCCTCTACCCTGTGAGTTAGAGGTCTCCCCCCTCACGTCAGTGAGGAGTTAGCAGAGCTGAGGTTTGAACCAGATCTGTCTCCTAGGTCTGTAGTCTCTCCACTGTGAGGTTCTCATCCTAGCCATAGTCATCAGTGGATTAGAACACTTCTGTGTTCATCTACCCTGTGACATGAATTCCCCCAAATTAGGAGTCATGGTTCTTCATGTGGTGAAGACTACCTCTCAGTCACCTGGGAGAGCTTTTCTAAAATGTACCTGCTCTAAATTCATCTTTCCTCACCCTGTTTGTTATTGCCACAATTCCAGGGAGTGGATCGAAACACTTTGTTTGATGGAAGAGAAAAAGTTGGAAGCTGGAACCTGTGGCAACAAGAATAGTGGTATTTTTAACTTTGATTTTGACATAATTTCAGACTTGAAGTTGATAAAATAGTACACAGAATTCCTGAATACTCTTCCTCCAGATTTGCCAAATGTTAACATTTCAAAACATTTGCTGTATAACTCTGTCTACATACATGTATGTATATGCATGTGTGTGAGAGTAAGTTGCAGACCCCAATCCCCCTTTACTCCTAGGTACTCTTGGTGTGACTCTCTTAAATACAAAGAATTCTCTTATATAGTCACAGTGTGCATTTATCAAAATTGATAAATTTATATTGATATCCTACAATTATTGAAATTACTGGCATCGTTCTAATTTTTTTGTTGGCTCATCGAACTGAGCACCTGGAATTTGCTGCATGCTGGCAACTGTTATAGTATTTGCAACTATTTACATTGTATCAGGTGTTATATTAGAAGGAAATGGCAACCCACTCCAGTATTCTTGCCTGGAGAATCCCAGGGACAAAGAAACCTTGTGGGCTGCCGTCTGTGGGGTGGCACAGAGTCAGACACGACTGAAGCGACTTAGCAGCAGCAGCAGGAGGTATTATATTAATAATAGATGATTTAAAGTATATGGGAGGATGTGCCTAGGTTATATGCAAATATTGCACCATTTTATTGAAGAGACTTGAGCCTCTGCAGATTTTGGTATCTGCCCTGGGAGTTAAGTGTCCTGAAACAAATCCCTGCAAATACTGAGGGATGACTCTATATGGCATTTTTGTCCCATGTTTATTACAATACCAAAAAAAGATGCCACAGTATTCATCAGCAAAACTCTTTTAAGGACAAAGAGAGAGTACAATTGAATATCTAAAGTTGCAGGGCAGACACCATTTGAATGATTAACAAGAAGAATCCATTAGGTCTCTCAGCTGCCATCTAAAGAGGATTTGTGGTGGTCGAACTGTGAGTAGAAGTAAAGAAAAAATGATCTCCCTGATAAATTGCTGTATACAGCTTATCTCCAAACAGCCATTTCAGAATCGAGTCAAACAGTGGCCCTGTATTAGCAGGCCTTGGAAAAAAAATGAGTGATGAATTTTAAAAAAAGGTTGACTTAAAGTATGTACAGTACATACATTTCATAGGGAAAGAATCCCTAGCTATGTTAATGAATGAAAAGAGTAAATGACATTTTTTTTTTCCATTCAAGAAAAGGAAGAGAGAGAGAAGGCTGTGAGAATGGGGTGTGTATATGTGTAACAAGAATTGTAATGCTGTCATGCCTACTCCTCACCTCACTGTAGTCTGGCTCCTAGCCTATTACTGTTGAAGTGGATCATGCCAGAGTCACCAGAGACATTCACGTTGAAAATCTAGGAAACATTCTTAAGTCTCCACATTATGTAGCATGTGACTCTACAACCACTCTCTACTTCTTGAAACACTTTTCAGATAATCATGAGGGCTGCATGGCTCTTAAGGGAAGAAACTAAGCCCAGACTCTGAGCTGAAAGGCCTCATCCCAGACAAGACAGCTACTAAGTAGCAGAGTCAGTATCTGAACAGAGGTTTCTGTGAATTGGGGGCCTCTGATTACCCAGGGTCTGCTTTGTCCCATCAAGTGGGAATGCTATTTATGAAAACAGGAAATGGAAGAGGAAGCTTAAGTTTGGTGGTCAGGAAAGAGATAGTTGAGTGACATCATACCTGTGCAACTAACTTCCCCAAATTTTACCTAAAGGGCATGGTTTCCAAGGGGCTTCCCTGGTGGCTCAGCTGGTAAAGAATCTGCCTGCCATGCAGAAGACCTGGGTTCAATCCCTGGGTTGGGAAGATTCCCCTGGAGAAGGGAAAGGCTACCCACTCCAGTGTTCTGGCCTGGAGAATTCCATGGACTGTATAGTCCATGGGGTCGCAAAGAGTTGGACATGACTGAGCAACTTCACTTACTTACTCATGGTTTCCAAAAGAAAAAGACAAGCAATTGAAATAGCACAGCCTAAATCGTAAATTGGAGAAGGCAATAGCAACCCACTCCAGTACTCTTGCTTAGAAAATCCCATGGACAGAGGAGCCTGGTAGGCTGCAGTCTATGGGGTCGCTAAGAGTTGGACACAACTGAATGACTTCACTTTCAATTTTCACTTTCCTGCATTGGAGAAGGAAATGGCAGCCCACTCCAGTGTTCTTGCCTGGAGAATCCCAGGGACGGGGGAGCCTGGTGGGCCGCCGTCTATGGAGTCGCACAGAGCTGGACACAACTGAAGCGACTTAGCAGCAGCAGCAGTAGCATCTTGTAAATTGCGTGAGACTTGGCACTATTTTTAAGTCACTCTTACATTCACTTTCCTGTCTTTGGAAGTGCATAGTAAGAGAACAAGTGTGACTGTAGGTATGTTCTTATTTTTGATACCTACTCAGTTGTTTTGTAAGAAATGAAACACTGTTAGAGTGATGTCATTGTTAGTTAATTTATCACCAAAAGTTGCTGGATCCCATCAACCTACCGTGACAAATATAGGCTGTGGTTTTAATTAAGCAGTTTTCTATAACCAGTCATTTAAAACATTTACATTTTCCTAAACAAACATTCTCTTCTAGAAATTACAAGTCAATACTCCTCAGAATCATCAACAATTTTTATTTTGTTGGATATTACATTTCTGTGCTCTTCTTAGCAAACCGACTAAGATGGAAACTCTGTTAGGACAAGAGCCAGAGTAAGTGAAGGCGGAACCAAAATTTTATTATAATGGGATGGCTAACTCAGGGCTCATATTCTAAAGACAAATTGTGCATATCATCTCTCATCTTTTGTCATTTACTCTCAACTTGCCTGAAACAGAGACCACAGGCCCCAGAATAAAGGTTTTTAAGAGAATGAGAGATTATATATGTGATTGTTTCACACCAGGAAATGGGAAGTGGGCATTCTTTTGTGCCTTGAGACCATCTGATGCTGAAAGAAAACTGGACAACACAGTTGCAGGAAGTTCTCATAGACTGCCATCCTTTAGACTAAAGTATATCTTTTGGGTTCGGCCTTTCGGTTGTAATTGACAAGGAATTAAGGTATCTGATGAAAAGACGTACATCAAGGTAAAGGGCAAAGAGTTTCTATATTTTAAGGCGCATGGTTAGACCTCATGGAGGAAGTAATGGGGGATCCAAAACTTGCAGGAAGTGAGAATGACTGTGCAAATATCTTGGGGAAGAGCATTCCAGGCAGAGAGGAATAGTCACTGCACAGGCCCTGAGGACGAGCATGGCTGGAATATATGATGAAAAGCAGTAACGCCAGTGTGGCTGGAGCTGAGTGATCAAGGGGGACACTGGTGGGAAGTGAGGGCGGGGAGGTGATGGTGGGGACCCTGTGAAAGGTTGCTGCCACAAGCCGTGACTGACGCCAAGATGCGTGGCCCCCAGACCAGAGGAAATTGATCCAGGGCCAGTGATGAGGCTTGATCACTCAGAGCTTTTTGTGTATAATATAGTGTTATTAAAGTCTAAAAGAGATGGAGAAAGCTTCTGACACAGACATCAAAAGGGGGCAGAAAGAGTGCCTCCTCGCTACTTTTTAGCAAGGAGTTATATACCTATTTTCCAGTAGTCATGTATGGATGTGATAGCTGGACTATAAAGAAAACTGAGCACCAAAGAATTGATGCTTTTGAACTGTGTTGTTGGAGAAGACTCTTGAGAGTTCCTTGGACTGCAAGGACATCCAACCAGTCCATCCTAAAGGAGATCAGTCCTGAATGTTTGTTGGAAGGACTGATGTTGAAGCTTAAATGCCACTACTTTGGCCATCTGATGTGAAGAACTGACTCATTGGAAAAGACCCTGATACTGGGAAAGATTGAGGGCAGGAGGAGAAGGGGACGACAGAGGATGAGATGGCTGGATGGCATCACTGACTCAATGGACATGAGTTTGAGTAAACTCCGGGAGTTGGTGATGGACAGGGAGGCCTGGCGTGCTGCAGTTCATGGGGTCACAAAGTCAGACACGACTGAGCAACTGAATGGAACTGAACTATATACCTATAAGCAAGCAAGTTGCTAATCAGAGAAAGGAAACCAAAACAGAGCGGCACCAGGCCCCTCACCCACAACATGCTTCTTGAGATCACACTGACGAAGGGTGATTCATCCCCAGGCCGTAAAACAATTGCCAAGAATCTTGAAGACAGGCTGATCTCCAAGCAAATACATAGTTCCTTATGATGGCTTCAGAAAGACACTTCCGTGAGAAAAATGCATTGCAGAGCTCAAAGTTCGAGATGGAGTTAAGTTTAGGCAGAACCAGGCATTGCCATGACAACGCAGGATGAGAAGTTTGTTTCCTCCTGCCATTTGGGGACTTCTGGCCTCTCTACTGAGGCCATGAACACTCTCACCTGGAAGGATGGAATTGCTGCTGATTGAGAAGGGGATGCATTTGGAATAGATCCTGTGGAGGAAATCCAGTCTGTGCTTTTGGACATGTTGAGTTGCATATATGTGGTAGGCAAGTTATGTGCACCTAGTCTGGCTTTAGGCCCATAAATCATCTATGTCAGGAGTTCCCTTTTTATTTAGGAAGATGGTAGGTAGAAGTCCCGATCCAGATAAAAAGGTATAAATGCAAAGTATCTTTAAGAACATCTAAAACAAGGTAAATTGGCATAAGGCACCAGATGAAACCATGCTCTCTGCACCGTTTTGCTGGATCTTTTGTATCCATAAATTGTGGTCTGAAGGCTTCAGACCTTTCAACTTGGCATCTGTTCAGTGTTTGGTAATTTTTAATCCTTTCAAATGTTATTTGGTGTTTATGATTTCCTTTTCAAAAATTGCATAACTATTTAGTGAGATTTTGTTTCTATTCCCTGGAATGTAGTGTTTAATTCTACTGTAGTCACTTTTTTTTAGAAAAAAAAAAACAAACTTTTTTATTTTGTATTGAAGTATAGGCAGTTAACATACAATGGTGTGATAGTTTCAGGTGGACCACAAAGGGACTCAGCCATACATATACATGTATCCATTCTCCCTCAAAGCCCCCTCACATCCAGGCTGCCACATGACATGGAGCAGATCCATGTGCTATACAGTAGGTCCTTGTTATTATCCATTTTAAATACAGCAGTGCGGGATGGGGAATACGTGTAAATCTATGGCTGATTCATATCAATGTATGACAAAAAAAAATAAATAAAAAAAAAAGAAAAGAAAAAAAAAAAAATACAGCAGTGCGGACATGGCCATCCCAAAGTCCTTAACTATCCCTTCCCTCTGTCCTTTGCCATGGAAACTATAAGTTTGTTCTCTAAGTCTGTGAGTCTTTTTTTTTTTTTTTAACTTTTTATTTTGTATTGGGGTATAGCTGATTATACCATCAGTTCAGTTCAGTTCAGTCGCTCAGTTATGTCTGACTCTTTGCGACCCCATAGACCGCAGCACTCCAGGCCTCCCTGTCCATCACCAACTCCCGGAGGTTACTCAAACTTGTGTCCATTGAGTCAGTGATGCCATCCAACCATCTCATCCTCTGTCGCCCCCTTCTCTTCCCGCCTTCAATCTTTCCCAGCATCAGTGTCTTTTCAAATGAGTCAGCTCTTCACATCAGGTGGCCAAAGTACTGGAATTTCAGCTTCAGCATCAGTCCTTCCAATGAATATTCAGGACTGATCTCCTTTAGGATGGACTGGTTGGATCTCCTTGCAGTCCAAGGAACTCTCAAGAGTCTTCTCCAACAACACAGTTCAAAAGCATCAATTCTTTGGTGCTCAGCTTTCTTCACAGTCCAATTCTCACATCCATACATGACCACTGGAAAAACAATAGCCCTGACTAGATGGACCTTTGTTGGCAAAGTAATGTCTCTGCTTCTTAATATGCTGTCTAGATTGGTCATAGCTTTCCTTCCAAGCAGTAAGTGTCTTTTAATTTCATGGCTGCAGTCACCATCTGCAGTGATTTTGGAGCCCCCCAAAATAAAGTTTGTCACTGTTTCCACTGTTTCTCCATCTATTTGCTATGAAGTGATGGGACCAGATGCCATGATCTTAGTTTTCTGAATGTTGAGCTTTAAGCCAACTTTTTCACTCTCCTCTTTCACTTTCATCAAGGGGCTCTTTAGTTCTTCTTCACTTTCTGCCATAAGGGTGGTGTCATCTGCATATCTGAGGTTATCGATATTTCTCCCGGCAGTCTTGATTCCAGCTTGTGCTTTATCCATCCCAGCGTTTCTCATGATGTACTCTGCATATAAGTTCAATAAGCAGGGTGACAATATACAGTCTTGACGTACTCCTTTCCCGATTTGGAACCATATACCAATTTGGAACCATTATACCATAGGCTGATAATATAGGTGATCATACCATATGGGAAGGTCATAGCCTTGACTATATGGACCTTTGTCAGCAGAATAATGTCTCTGCTTTTCAACACACTGTCTAGGTTTGTTGCCAAGAAACAGGTGTCTTTGATTTCATGGCTGCAGTCACCATCCCCTTCTGTTTGCCATGCAGTAATGGGGCTGGAGAAGGCAATGGCAACCCACTCCAGTACTCTTGCCTGGAAAATCTCATGAACAGAGGAGCCTGGTAGGCTGCAGTCCATGGGGTCGCTAAGAGTTGGACATGACTAAAACGACTTAGCAGCAGCAGCAGCAGCAATGGGGCTAGATGCCAGGAACTTAGTGTAATATTTAGTTTTAAGTCACCTCTTTCACTCTCCTTTCACCCTTATCAAGGGGCCCTTTAGTTCCTCTTTGCTTTCTACCATTAGAGTGGTATCATCCACATATCTAAGGTTGTTGATGTTTCTCCCGCCTGTCTTGATTCCAGCTTGTAACTCATTCAGCCCGGCATTTCTCATGATGTGCTCAGCATATAGGTTAAACAAACAGGGTGACAGCAGACAGCCCTGTTGTACTTCCTTCTCAATCTTGAACCAGTCAGTTGTCCCATACAGGATTCTAAATGTTGCTTCTTGACCCTCATACAGGTTTCTTGGGAGACAGGTAAGATGGTCTAATATTCCCGTCTCTCTAAGAGCTTTCCACAGTTTATTATGATCCACACAGTCCAAGGCTTTGGTGTAGTTGATGAAACAGAGGTAGATGTTTTTTTGGAATTCCCTTGCTTTCTCTATAATCCAGCGAATGCTGGCAATTTAATCTCTGGTTCCTCTGCCTTTTCTAAATCCAGCTTGAACATCTGGAAGTTCATGGTTCACTTATTGTTGAAGCCTAGCATGCAAGATTTTAAGCATGACCTTACTAGCATGGGAGATGAGTGTGGTTGTCCGACGGTTAGCATATTCTTTAGTAGTACCCTTCTTGGGAATTGGGATGGGGCTGATACTGAATTTGGTCACCTGATGCGAACAGCTGACTCATTGGAAAAGTCCCTGAGGCTGGGAAAGATTAAGATGAGATGGCTGGATAGCATTGCTGATGCAATGGACATGAACTTGGGCAAATTTTGAGAGGTGGTGAGGGACAGAGAGCTTGGCATGCTTCAGTCAATGGGTTCGCAAAGAGTCGGACATGACTGGGTGACTGAACATCTGCAACAACAGCTGATTCACAATGTTGTGACAGTTTCATTTGGACAGCAGAGGGACTCAGCCATCCATATACATGTATCCATTCTCCCCCAAACTCCCCTCCCATCCAGGCTGCTACAGAACATTGAACAGAGTTCCCTGTGCTATAGAGTAGGTCCTTATTGGTTATCCATTTAAAATATAGCAGTCACTTCTGTACAATGGTTTCCTAGGTTATAGTTCGACACTGCCATTCTTTAATATCAGGTCTAATATATTCACTTCTTTAGAAGCTGTCCATCAAAAGTTTATTCTCAGAAATCTTTTTTTGTCTCCTTTCCGTGCGTTTTTATTTTCTTTTGGAGTCCTCCTGCAAGAAATTATCAAGTGTTTTGGGGCTAATAGAAGTTTTCCATCTTCTTTCTACACTCTGTTTCATAGCAGGGCTAGTCATGGGCTAGGCATCCTAGAATCGTTAGTACATTTTATTATTTAATTGCCATAGTATTTCCCTAACGAAGGAAAAAACTTATACTTTGACAAGAGTATTGTCATTCCAATATATCCCCATTGTCCTTTTAGAATCTGAATCCTGGGTATCTTTATATTTTCACATCTGGGAGATAGAGTTCACTGACAGTGGATTTTTATCTTTGTTTCTTTGCAGATGTCCGCACACAAGCCATGTACCAGATGATGGATCAAGGCTTTGTAGGACTTATATTTTCCTGCTTCATAGAAGATAAAAATACAAAGGTATTGTGTGTGTGTGTCTCTCTGTGGATGTGGGCATGTAGGCATGTGCAGGTATAAACACACACACACAGAATAGAGAAAGATCTTTGGGAATTTGCATAGTGTGTCCAGGGAAGGTTTCAACGAGCAGGGTCATTGAGTCAGGACCTGAAGATAGTGAGGGAGCAAGTCTTGAGGATTTCTTGGGGGAAGAGCATTCCAGGCAGGGGAAAGAGCCAGTGAAAAGACCCTGCGGTGAGCATGGCATGTTTGGGGGGACATCGAGGAAGTCAGTGTGGCTGCAACACGACCATCTGTCCCAGCTTGCCTCCATTAGTCCCAGTTTCACCCCACTGCCCCCAATCTCCTATTCAGGCCACACCTTTACTTCTTGGAAGTATCCTGGTTTGGATGATAACTCGTGTGCTCATCCACCAGTGATGTCTGGGGTAGGGGGTGCTGGTGGGGACACAGGGAAGGAGGGGATGCAGAATCCATGACTTCCATGAAACCAGTTAAGGAGAAACTGCAGTAACTGGGGAAGAGATAATGGACATTTGACTACAGCAGTAGGAGTGGAGTCAATGAGAAGTGGCCAGATTCTGTATATTTTTTGATGGCTAATCATAGTAACAAGTGCCACCATTTATCATGGATTGTATGGCACTTAGTCATTATGTGTTTGACATAAATATGCTCAGACCCTGACAACAGCCTCTGAGGGTTACTATTATCCATATTTTCTGGATAAGTAAACTGAAGCTCAGAGTAGTTAAGTAGCTCAATCAATGGCTAGTCTTGCCATTCTCAGGGAAGATCCCCTGGAGAAAGACATGGCAACCCATTCTGGTATTCTTACCTGGTGAATCCTATGGACAGAGGAGTCTGGCGGGCTATAGTTCACAGGGTTGCAAAAAGTCAGACATGACTGAAGCAACTTAGCATGCACGCCATTCTCTATTTAGAGTGCCTCTGTTTGAGTTTTATGTTCTGATCAAGAGCTTTTACTATGTGTCACTGCAAATGAAAAGAAAATTTCACACTGCAAGTGTGAATTTTGCCAGCTCACCAAGTGTGTTCTGTTGTTTAGTACATTAGTTATAGTCTCAGGATCTATGTTCATAGTGAATAGTCTTCATAATATCACTCTTCTGAAAACATTGAAGTTCAGTATCTTGAACTTCATAGTTCATTGAAATGCTTCTGGCTTTGTCATTATAAATTTATTTATTGTCATTATAGATAGTTACAGAATCAGTTTGTCAGTTTCCAACAAAGGAGTCTGAATGGGTTTCTCAGTTTCTTGGGTGACCATTTATCTGCTGTCATATGAGCAGATGTTTCATTGTAGCCATTTCATGTTGACTGAGTATTTTATCCTTCTTACAGAAACTGATTTATGCATATTCCATCTTTAGAAATCTCTTCTAACCTTCCAGTTCCAGAGGGGCATTTGAGTTTTAGGTTACAGTCTACTAAGTTGCTGTACTTTTTTCAATACTAATCCTCTGTGTGACTTTTATTTCTTTTTTTCTTTTTTTTTTCTTTTTTTTTTTTTTTTAAGACTGGACGGGTACTCTATACTTGCTTTCAATCCATACAGGCCCAAAAGAGCTCAGAGTAAGTATGACAGAGATATATGTATGTATGGGTGGGTTAATCTCCAGTCCAGGGAATTGATTGTTTTGTTTCATTTTATTAATATTTCTCTCATTAGTAAGATGCGGAGAATTCTGTAGTCTACTTATACTTACTAACATCTCTGTGAGGAGTTAGCATCTCTTTAGTATCTTGGATACTGGGGATATACAAAGCTAGGCTAACATAAGTAGTCTGGACATTGCAATTACATCATTACAGCCCTGTCCCAGATTTCCTTTCTAGTATTATTCTAAACTGAGTTGCACTGTTAACATTTTCTTTCTCTGATGAATTGTGAAACAAAGACTGAGTATGCAGTCTTATAGATTTGTATAAGCTCTTGGGTATCCTGTGCCATAAACTTGATTTTAGATGTACAGCATCTCATTGAAATGTTTACCTAGCTTACTTCCCTCATTGAAATTTTGTTCAAGCTAAATTAGCAAATACAGTATTTACTGCATGCCATACACCATGGCAGGCACCAAGTAGGCAGGGATGAAAGCAACATTCAATATCTCATTGGGAGACAGAAGCAAAGAATGCTTCAGATTTTTTTCTTACAGTATTGCTCAATTTCTAATAATATCGTTGTTTGAAAGAGCAAAGACCTGGGGAAAAGAACAGGTGTCTCTCAGTATAGTACTGATTAAATAAATTATGATATATCTAAATAATAGAATAATATTCGGCTATTAAAAATAGGAGGAAGCTCAGGAGTGATACATATACATCTCCAAGATACATTGTTAAATAGTAAAAGGCAGGGTACAAGAATAGTATGTATAGAATGCTATACCATTCATGAATATCTGGACAAAAACACATCAGTCACTGCAGCAGAGAGGAAGTGGGAAGACTTCATTGTATTTTTACATGGGTTTGGAATGTTGAATCATACACAAGGGTTACAGTTTTCATCACAGTAATAGATGTATGTGAATAAAAATACAGAATGGTACACATTTTATGATCAATAGTCTTACTCCTCAGGAGGAATGACTTCTTTCTCCAAATCTTGTTTTTAGTTCTTCTAATATTTCCTTTGATATCTCTAAATAACATACTTTTGATATTTTTTCTTGATTTACTAATTTTAGATATTAGCTCTTCTTCTCACAAAGGAGGATTTAGCCCACTGATACTGGCCCATCTCCGTTCTGCCCAGTGTAGTTATATTCCTCCTTTCTGTTCTTCTGTTGTTACTTTTCTAACCTTAAGTAGTTTGCTGCTTTAATTATCCTATCAACAGCAGATAACAGACAATATCTTTTGACTCCCTACTGTTACTGACAGATTTACCATAAACCTTGATACTTTCACAGTTGCAAAAATCTGGGTTCTGTGTTTGTGATCATAATTGCGTTTTCTGTGCTTTGTCTGCTTGTTGATTCTAAGATTAGGAAGCAAAATGTTTATATTGTCATGCTTCTGTAAATATTATTCCATGTACAACCAAGCACTGTAAAGTAGTATGCTGTGATTCTATTTCCTTTCTTGTATAGCTTTTTGCTTTTTCATGATGTTCTGAATGGCTTTTTATCTCTTATTTCTGTGCCTTTATCACCTCCCTGAGCTCCAAATTCTTAAGCGTACTATGGAGATCTTTGGAATCTTTGCTTTTTCCTAGGATCACTCCCTAAAGCCTTCCCTTTTCCTTTGCTAATCAGGTCTCAGCTAATGTCCTGGGACTCTTCTTCATTATCCTCCTGAGTTAGTTCTGTTGTTGTCTGGATTTCATGTCATTTTTCTGGTTCACTCTGTCATTTTGCTGTTAAAGACTCTTCAGTAACTTCCTAAGAAAAGTGTGCATTTGAGCTAAACCTGAGTCTGTGCTTGCCTGAAAATACTTTTATTCTTCATTAATAACCCTAATGGTTAAAGAATTCCAAATTGAACATTAACATTGAAAAAGTGACTAGAGAGAGCTACATCAGTAAAAATGGCAGAGTAGGAAACTTTAAAAGACCTCCATAAAAGCAGTGAATAGTCAGGCAAAAACTGTCAGAATCAACTTTATTGGAACTCTAGAAACTAATCAATATTTTATAGCAAGCAGGCAAATACTAAATCCAGAAAGAAACACCAGAATCTCCATATATAAGGAAATCCCTCTCAAGTCATTAGATGGCCACTAAGCTAACAGGAAAGAGACCTCACTGGCCATACATAGCAAAGAATCCAGACTATAAAAAATTAGTTATGGAAAGTCACTAAATGCACAAACAAAATCAGATAAAACAAGCAGCAATGACAAACCCCAGTTTTCAACAACAAAAAGGCATTCAGATAAACAAATTATGGGCTGTAAGCAGGAAAAGCATTCGTGGAGTAAGCCAAGCCATTGGGCTTACTAGACAAAGACTGTCTATCAGCTGTTTAAAATATTCTCAAATAGCTAAAGCATACGATATACAAAGAACCAAAGAAAGTCATGTGAATGATAGAGACTATCTAATAGAAAATATCCATAAAGAGAGAAGTTATAAAAAGGAATCAAATAAGAATTCTTAGACTGAGAAGTACAATAAAGGAAGTGAAAAATTCACTAGATGGGTTCGATAGCAGGTTTGAGAAGACAAAAGAAAGAATCACCAAATTTGAAGACAGGTGAATTGACATTATCCAGTCTAAGGAAAGAAAAAAAGAATGAAGAAAAACGAAGAGCCTAAGACCTGCTGGGCATCTTAAAGCATGATCAGTGAACTCATAATAGGAGTCTGAGTAGAGGATGGAAAGGGGCAGAAAATGTATCCAAAGAAATCATGGTCAAAAACATCTCAAATTTTTGAAAGGTATGAACCTAATTGTACATCCACGAATTTCAACTCCAAGACAACTACATAAAGCAACAGTTATAAATCTAAGTTGATAGTCACATATTGTAGAAAGATGTGATAACAATAATACAAAAGCATCGGAATGGAGTTATGTAGGAACATTGTGAATATGACTAAGTATAATTGTTGTGCTGGGTCATGTCTGACTCTTTGCAGCCCCGTGGACTGTAGCCCACCAGGCACCTCAATCCGTGGAACTTTCCAGGCAAGAAGAATACCATGTCCTCCTCCAGGGGATCTTCCCAACCCAGGGATTGAACCTTTGTCTCCTGTACTGGCAGGCAAATTCTTTACCATGGAACCACCTGGGATGCCCCAAATAATACATACTTATCACAAAAAAATTTCATAAAATACGGAAAGAAGAAAAGTACCCATAATACTAGCACTCAGAAATAAACATGGTGTATAACCCAGGAATTGAACCTGCATCTCCCACATTGGCAGGTGGATTCTTTACCATTGAGCCACTAGGGATGTCCTTAATTTGAGCTAAATTCTTATAAATTAAGATATTAATTGTAGGGCTTCCCTTGTGGCTCAGCTGGTAGAGAATCTGCCTGCAATGCGGGGGACCTGGGCTTGATCCCTGGGTTGGGAAGATCCCCTGGAGAAAGGAAAGGCTACCCACTCCAGTATTCTGACCTGGACTGTATAACTCAGTCAAAAATAATAAATAAATAAAATTAAAAAAATATGTTAATTGCAGTTTCCTGAGAAACTATTAAGAAAAATAGAGATACATAGTAGAGAGAGGGAGAAAGGAAGGGAGGAAGGAAAGAAAACAGTGTACTAGAAAATGTCTTTATTATACAAAAGGCAGTAGTGGACGAATTGAGGAACATAAAATGATAGAGGCATAACAATTATAAACATATATGCACCTAACAAAAGAACCCCAAAATGTACCACACACAAATTAACAGAATTGAAGAGAGAAACACACTAGTGGGAGGCTTCACCCCACTTTCAATAAAGGATAGAACAACTAGAAAAAAATAACGAAATATATCTGAATAATGCTATAAACAAGCTACACCTAACAGACATACAAAATTCCTTACCAAACAACAGCTGAATTCACACCCTCTCCAAGGGCACATGAAACACTCTCAAGGATAAACCACAGGTTAGCTCACAAAACAAGCCTCAGTAAAGTTTTGAAGATTGGAATCATACAGAATATCTTCTACAAAAATGGAATGGAATCTGAAATCAGTTACAGAGAGAAATCTGGAAAATTCATGGATATGTGGAAATGAAAAAACATGCTCTTAACCAACCAGTGTTGATCACAAGATAAATTAGAAAATATTTTGAAACTAATAACATGAAAACACAACATAGCAATATTATGGGATGCAGCAGAAGCAGTGCTCACAGAGGAATTTATCACTATACATGCCAACTTTAAAAAAATACCTCCAATCAGTAATCTAACTTTACATATTAAGGAAATAGAAAAAGAAGTGCAAACTAAATTCTAAGCAGTTAACGAAGGAAATTAATAAAGACAAAGAAAATAGGGAATAGAGAAATAACAGAATGAAAGAAAGCAAAAGTTAGTTCTTTGTAAAGAGCAACAAAATTGACTTATCTTTATCTATCTGCATACGTGACTAATAAAGATGAGAGAAGAGACAAGAACCTAAAATCTGAAATCAAAGCAGGGACATTACTACCAACTTTACAGAAATAGACTTCCCTGGTGGCTCAGATGGTCTGCCTACAATGTGGGAGACCTGGGTTCAATCCCTGGGTCAGGATGATCTCCTGGAGAAGGAAATGGCAACCCACTCATATTCTTGCCTGGAAAAATGCATGGATGGACGAGCCTGATAGGCTACAGTCCATGGGGTCGCAAAGAGTTGGACACGACTGAGCGACTTCACTTTTCACTTTACAGAAATAAAAAAATGGTTATAAGGTAGAACTGAACAACTGTTAGATAACCTAAATGAAGTAGACAAATTCCTAGAAAAACAAATTGCCAAAACTGGTTCAAACAGAAATGGAAAACTTGAACAGACTTATAAAAATTAAATAGATTGACTCAGTATTCAGAAACACCTCAACAAAGACAATTCCAAGACCAGCAGAGGACTTCACTGGTTAATTCTGCCACCCAGTTAAAGAAGGATTAACACTAATCCTTCTCAAACTCTTTCCAGAGGCCAAAGATGCTATTGGATTCAGTGTGGTAGTATTTAGTTGAGGATTTTTGCATCTGTATTCATAATAACATTTTACAATTTTTTGTGATATCTTTGTCTAACTAGTTCTTATGTTGAACATCACTTGTATGCCAGGGTAAATCCCACTTGATCATGGCATATAATCTTTTTAATATGCAAAAATCGTCAACAAAAGACTACCATACTGAATTCAACAGCACATAAGAAAATCAGTTGATTAATACTCCACGTTAATAGAATGAAGAAGAAAAAAAAACACACATGATGCACAAAAAGCATTTGACAACTTTAAAAATCATAATAAAACAATCAAAAAACTAGGGATCTAGGGAACATGTCTCAATATTTATGGGCTTTTATGAATCCCACAGCTAACATTTTACTCGTTGAAAGACTGAAAGGTTTCTCCCATAAGATCAGGAACAAGACAAGGTTGCCCACTTTTATCACTTTTACTCAACATTTTACTGGTAGTTCTAGCCAAAACAATTAGGCAAAAACAGAAAGGGCATCCAAATTGGAAAGTAAAAAGTAAAGCTATTTGCTGGTGATGTGATCCTATATATAGAAAATGTTAAACACCCCAGAGCTACTAGAGTTGATAAACAAATTCAGCAAAGGTGCACTGTTCAAAATCAGTTGTATTTCTATACACCAGCAATGAACCATCAAAAAAAGGACACTTAAAAATCCATTTATGATGGCATCCAAAATAATAAAATACCTTGGAAAAAATTTAAGCAAGAATGGAAAGAGTTGTAAAGTTAAAACTAGGATACATTGCTGAAAGGAAGAATACTTAAATAAATTAAAAGACATCGCTTGTTTATGAATCAGAAGACACAATATTGTGAAGATGACAGTACTTACCAAAGATTCAGTAAAATCCCTATAAAATTCCAATGGCCCTTTTTCCAGATATGGAAAAGATGATCCTCAAATTCATGGAATTCCAAACTGTCCTGAAGAGTCAAAATATCAAAAAAGAAGAATTAAATTCGAGGAGTCATACTTCCAGATTTCAGAACTTATTACAAAGTTTCACTAACCAAAGTTTGTGGATCTGGCAAAAGTAGAGACATAGACACTAATGAAGTAAATAAAGCTGCTTATCTACGGCCAATTGGTTTTCACGAAAGGTGCTGATGTCATTCAATGAGGAAAGAAGAGTTTGTTCAATAAGTGGTGCTGGAACAACTGGTTATCCACATACACCAGGTATAAAAATTAATGACATAAACAGAAGAGCTAAAACTATAAAATGCTTAGAAGAAAACATAGGGGTAAATTTTCATGAAAGAAAATTTCTATAAAGAAAGCTGAGCATCAAAGAATGGATGCTTTTGAACTGTGGTGTTGGAGAAGACTCTTGAGAGTCCCTTGGACTGCAAGGAGATCCAACCAGTCCATCCTAAAGGAGATCAGTCCTGAGTTTTCATTGGAAGGACTGATGTTGAAGCTGAAACTCCAATACTTTGGCCACCTGATGCGAAGAGCTGACTCATTTGAAAAGACACTGATGCGGGGAAAGATTGAAGGCAGGAGGGGAAGGGCATGACAGAGGATGAGATGGTTGGAGGGCATCACTGACTTGATGGACATGGGTTTGGGTGGACTCCGGGAGTTGGTGATGGACAGGGAGGCCTGGCATGCTGAGGTTCATGGGGTTGCAAAGAGTTGGACACGACTGAGCAACTGACCTGAACTGAACTGAAATTTTCATGACATTGGATTTGGTAATGGAGTCTTATATATGATACCAAAAACATGAATAACAAAAGAAAACAGATAAATTGGATTTCATAACAACTTTTCTGCATCAAATGACATCAAGGAAGCCAAATGACAACCTATAGAAGAAAATACTGAAAATCTGATATCTGAATGAGTCTAGTATCCAGAATGTATAAAATGACATCTTAAAAATTGGTACAGGACTTAAATAGATATTTCTCCAAAGTAAATATGCAAAAGGTTCACAGGCACATGGAAAGATGCTCGACATCATTAGTTATTTGGAAAATGCAAAGCAAAACTATAACAAGATCCCACCATAATCCACTGAGTTGACCATAATATTAAAAATGGAGAATAACAAATGTTGACAGAGATGTGGAGAAATTGCAACCTTCAGGCATTGCTGATGGGGAATGTAAAATGGTGAGGCTGCTGTGAGAAAGTATCAGGGGGAGGTTCTCCAAAAAGTTAAACACAGAAATATGATTTAGCAACTCTATTCCTAGGTATATACCAAAAAGAATTAAAAACAGGTACTCAAACACTTGGACATGAATATTCATAGCAGCACTGTTCACAATAGCCAAAAGTTGGAAATGACCCAAATGTCCATCAACTGATGAATGGATAAACAAAATTTAATGATATATGCATTCAGTGGACTATTACTCATTGCAAAAATATGAATGAGGTGCTGAAACATACTACAATGTGGAAGGACTTTGAAAGCATTAATGCTAAGTGAAGGAAGTCAAACAAAACAGGTCACATACTGTAAGATTTCATTTATATGAAGTATCCAGAATAGAGACAAAGACTGGTGTTTGGCATGGGTTGGTCAGAGGGAAGGATGGGGAGCAGTTGCTTTAATTGATACGGGATTTTATTTTGGGGAAATGTAAGTTTTTTAGAACTACATAGAAGTTGTGGTCTTACAACACTGTAAATGTACTAAATTCTATTGAATTGTTGCCTTTATTTTTTTTCTATTTTTTTTTTAATTTATTTTTTTTTTAGTGTTTCCTTTATTTATTTATTTATTTATTTATTTTTTCAGTGGGTTTTGTCATACATTGACATGAATCAGCAATAGATTTACACGTATTCCCCATCCCGATCCCCCCTCCCACCTCCTGAATTGTTGCCTTTAAAATGGCTAATTTTATGTTATGTAAATTTCATCTCAATTTTTAAAAATGGGCAAAGGATTCGAATTGCCACTTCTCCAAGGAGGATATATAGTGACCACAGAAACAGCTGCCCAACATCATTAGTCTTTAAGACCTGTAATGAGATACTAGGATGACCATGGACTACCCTTGTGGCTCAGCTGGTAAAGAATCCACCTGCAATGCAGGAGACCTGGGTTCGATCCCTGGGTCGAGAAGATCCCCTGGAGAAGGGAAAGGCTACCCACTCCAGTATTCTTGGGCTTCCCTGGTGGCTCAGATGGTAAAGAATCCACCTGCAATGCGGGAGATCTCGGTTCGATCCCTGGGTTGGGAAGATCCCCTGGAGAAGGAATAGGCTACCCACTCCAGTATTCTGGTCTGGAGAATTCCATGGACGGTATAGACTCATGGGGTCACAAAGAGTCAGACATGACTGAGCGACTTTCACTTCACTTCACTTTAGGATGGCTATAATTTTTTTGGAGGAAAATAATGTGTGGCTGAGGATGTGGAGAAAGAAACCTTGACTCATTGTAAGTGGGAATCTAGAATGATTCAGATGCTGTGGAAAAGTTTGGTGATGTCCTCAAAAATGTGTATACTGAATTACCATATGACCTAGCAATTCCAGTCCTAAGTGTATACAAGAGACAACAGAAAACAGGTATTCAAAAAAAATATGTACATGTCAATGTATGACAAAAACCACTACAATATTGTAAAGTAATTAGCCTCCAACTAATAAAAATAAATGAAAAAAAAAAGAATTTTAAATGGAAAAAAAACGTACTTGAATGTTCATGGCAGCACTGTCCATAAATAGACAAAAAGTGAAAAAAACCCAGATGTCCATCATCTGATAAGTGGATAAACAAAAAGTAGTATAAACATACACTGGACTTTTCTATCATAAACAGGAATGAGGTACTGATAAATGCTGTGACCCTGAATACATGTTAAGTGAAAGAAGCCAGGTGCAAAAGGCCATGTGGTAGGAAATGTCCAGAACAGGCAGATCTGTAGTGACAAAAATTAGAGGAAAGAGAAAAACTGGGAATGTATTATTTTGCCAGGGCTTCTGTAAAAAATAGCACCAACTGAGTGGCTTAAACAACAGAAATTTATCAGTGTTTTTCTCACAGTTCTGGAGGCTGGAAGTGCCAAGATCAAGGTGCTGGCAGACCAGGTTTCTTTTGAGGTTTCTTCTTGGCTTCATAGCTCAGTTGGTAAAGAATCCACCTGCAATGCAGGAGACCCCAGTTCAATTCCTGGGTCGGGAAGATCCCATGGAGGAGGGCTAGGCTGCCCATTCCAGCATTCTTGGGCTTCCCTGGTGGCTCAGTTGGTAAAGAATCTGCCTGCATTGTGGGAGACCTGGGTTTGATCCCTGGGTTGGGAAGATCCCCTGGAGAAGGGAAAGGCTACCCCCTCCAGTACTCTGGCCTTTGCAAAGAGTCGGACACGACTGAGCAACCTTCACTTTCTTTCACTTTCACTTTCCTGGCTTGCAGATGGTTGCCTTCTCATTATGTCCTCACGTAGCCTTTTTCCCATACATGTGCATGCCTGTTACTTTGCATGTCCAAATTTCCTTCTCTTATAAGGGCACCGGTCAGACTGGACTTGGACCCAACCTTAACTGTCATTTTATTTTAATTACCTCTTCAAAGGCCCTTTCTCCAAATGCAGTCACCTTCTGAGGTACTGGGGCTTAAGGTTTCAACATTTGAATTTGCGTGGAGAGGGGGCACAATTCAGCCCATAACAGGGAGTGACTGCTTAACAGGTGTGGGCTTTCATTTTGGGGTGAAGAAACTATTATAGAATTAGGTTAACGGTAATGGTTGCACAATATCGTGAATGTACAAGTCCCTAAATCACACACTTTAAAATGGCTATAGTGGTGAATTTTATGTTCTCTGAATTTTACCTCCAAAAAACAGAGCTGGAGAGACCTGTAGATTTAAAGGTCTATCAATCATAATAATCCTAGAAGTAGAGTTTGGTGCTGAAAATCCCCCTCTACCCACTTCTATTTAACTTTGTGCCTGAAGTCTTAGTGCAATAAAGCAAGAAGTAAAAGGCATATGGATTGGAAAAGATAAATCAATCCCCATTTGCATAAAACATGGTTGTTTGCATAAAAAATCCCAAGGAATTTATAAAGAAATTCATAGAACTAATAAGTGATTTAAATGATAGCAACAGGATGTGGTGTCAACACACAAAGGGAATATTTATGCTAGCAATGGAAAATCAGAAACAAATTTTTAACACAGTACTACAAAAAATGAAACAGGTGTAAAAATTATCAAAATCTATCAAATCTACATGCTGAAGACCACAGAATGTTGATGAAAGATATAAAAAAAAAAAAAAACCTGGTTAAATGGAAAGACATACCATGTTTATGGACTAGAAGACTCAGCAGTTTAATAGTCAAGATTTCAGTTCTCAAAATAATCTATAGATTTAGAGAGCAATAGTCAAAAATTCAGCAAGAGTATTTTGTAGATACAAACTGATTCTAAAATTTATATGGAAAGGCAAAGAAAGTTGAAAACCTTCATTTTGAAAAGGAAGAATAAAGTTGGCGGAATCACACTACACAGTTTTAGGACTTATTATGAAATGATAATAAGACAGTGTAGTATCGGTTAAGGGATAAATACCTAGATTAGTGGAACAGAGTCATGTTCAGAAGTAGACCCCCACAAAGATTTTTGACAAAGCTGAAGAGCTATTTAGTAGAGAAAGGATAGCCTTGTCAACACGTGTTAGGACAGTTCGACTACCATATACAAAATAAACATCAATCTAAATCTCATACCAAACAAAAATTTAAAGGGATCATAGGTCCAAACTGAAAACAGTATGGAAGTTTTAGGGGAAAAGATAGAAAATCTATAGAATACTGGGCTTGCCAACAATTTCTTATTCTTGGAACTGAAAGCATTTTCCATGAACTCATTTGTAAGAGAAAAGCAAAGTCATAGATGTAGAAAACAAACTTTTGGTTACCAGGGGGAAAAAGGAGGATGCAGATAAATTGGGAGATTGGGATTGACATATATGTACTACTATATATGATGAATAATAAGGATCTACTATACAAAAAGTAAGATCATGGCATCTGGTCCCATCACTTCATGGCAAATAGATGGGCAAACAATGGAAACAGTGAGAGACTTTATTTTCTTGGGCTCCAAAATCACTGCAGATGGTGACTGCAGTGATGAAATTAAAAGACGCTTGCTCTTTGGAAGAAAAGCTATGACCAGCCTAGAGAGCGTATTAAAAAGCAGAGACATTACTTTGCCAACAAATGTCTGTCTAGTCAAAGCTATGGCTTTTCCAGTAGTCATGTATGAATGTGAGAGAGTTGGACCACAAAGAAAGCTGAGCACAGAGAAATTGATGCTTTTGAACTGTGGTGTTGGAGAAGACTCTTGTGAGTCCCTTGGACTGTAAGGAGATCCAACCAGTCCATCCTAAAGGAGATCAGTCCTGGGTGTTCATTGGAAGGACTGATGCTGAAGCTGAAACTCCAATACTTTGGCCCCTGATGTGAAGAACTGACTCATCTGAAAAGACACTGATGCTGGGAAAGATTGAAGGCAGGAGGAGAAGGGGATGACAGAGAAGATAGTTGGATGGCATCACCCAACTGGATGGACATGAGTTTGAGCAAGCTCTGGGAGTTGATGATGAACAGGGAAGCCTGGCGTGCTGCTGTTAATGGGGTTGCAAAGAGTTGGACATGAGTGAGCAACTGAACTGAAAAACTGAAATTGAATACAGCACAGGGAACTCTTCTCAATACTTTGTAATGACCTATATGGGAAAAGAATCTTAAAAAGAGTGGATATATATATTTAACTGATTCAGTTTGGTGTACATCTGAAACCAAAACAACATTGTAAATCAACTACAATAAAACTGTTAAAAAACATTTTCCATAAAAGAAATATGTGAACACGTCATCAAAATTAAAAACTACAGAATGAAAGAAACTAAAGATAATGAAAACAGTAGCTACAGTAGGAAAATATTTCAAATAATTTATCTGACAACAGACTTGTATCTAGAATATACAAAGAACTCCCAAAACTCAACAATAAAAAAGGAAACAACCCAATAAAAAATGGGCAGAAGATACGAGCAGATACTTCACCAAGAAGTACGTAAGAATGGCAAGTAAGCACATAAAAAGATTAACTGAACATCACTGTTCAGGAAAAGATACTGAGCTCCTTAAGTACTGGGGAAGTGAAGATTGAAACTGCAATGAGATACCCCTACATACCCATTAGAGTCATTAAAATAAAACTTATCAACAGTGCCAAATGCTGGCAGGGATGCAGACTAGAACTCTCATGATGCTGGTGGAAATGCACAATGGTATTGTCACTTTAGAAAACTCTTTGACAGTTTTGTATAAAGTTGAATGTATGCTTAATGTGTGACCCAGGAGTCCTACTCCATAGAGAACTGAACACAATTTCACACAAACCCTGTTTGCATATGTATATGTATGTATGTGTGTATATTTCTTAATTTATTCATAATTGCCACAAAGTGGAAGCAACCCAAATTCCTTCAATAGGTGAATTGATTATGAAAGCCTAAGACTTCCATTGAAGAACTAATCAGCAGTAAAAAGGAATGAGTTTAAAAGAAATTTACATTTAATTGCCTGCCTGGGGTCTTAGTTGTAGAATGCAGGATCTTTACTTACCGCATGTGGGATTTAGTTCCCTGACCAGGAATTGAACCCAGGCCCCCTGCATTGCAAGCTCGGAGTCTTAGCCACTGGACCACCAGGGAAGAGTCCCAGGAATGAACTTTTGATAACAAGCAACAACTTGGAAGAATTTCATGGTCTGAGTGAAAGAAGTGAGTCTCCAAAGGCTACCTACGGTGTGATTGCACTCATATGATAGTCTCATATCAAAATTAAGAAATTTAGAAATTAAGAAATTAAGAAAACTTATTCAGTCTACCAAAGTAGAGATTGAAAATGGTGATTAAGGATCTGTAATTTTAAAAGACAGCCAGTTTACATAGCTTTACAGCTGAATTCTAACTTTTGAAAGATGGATGGGTCTAATTCAATTTCTACATTATCATAGACAATATGGAAAGCTTAAAAGTTCCTCCATTTTTAAAACAGGTAGAATAATTTTAACACCAAAACCCAGTTTGAGATAACATAGAAGAAAACTATTGACCCATCTCATATATAGATGTCAAACTTCAGGAAAAAAAATCAGTAAATATAACTGTATTAGGGAACAATCCACAATGAACAAGTTCAGTTTAATCCACAGATATAAAGTCCATTCAGCTTCAGGAAATTTCAAGGTAATTCAGGATGTTATATAATTCTTCACATCAACAAACTAAAGCAGAAAAAGCATATGGTTAGATCAATAGATACTGGGGAGACATCTGCTAAAAGTCATGCTAATGGAAACTTACCAGGTACTTGTAACAACTCTGTTCCCCTTTTACTAATGAGGATATGACCTCCAAGGTTAAGAAACTTGCTTGGCGTCACAAGGCTGGTGTACAGGGCCATTTTCAATGTCAAATGTTAATTTTTTGGAACTTTTTAAAAAATACTCATTTGGTTGCATGTGTCTTAGTTGAGGCATGTCTTAGTTGAGGCTTGCAGGCTTAGTTGCCTGGTGGCATGTGCGATCCTAGGTGCCTCGTTAGTACAGTAGGGAAGAAAACCTATGACCAACCCAGACAGCGAATTAAAAAGCGAAGACATTGCTTTGTTGACAAAGGTCCGTCTAGTCAAAGCTATGGTTTTTCCGGTAGTCACGTATGGATGTGAGAGTTGGACCACAAAGAAAGCTGAGTGCCAAAGAATTGATGCTTTTGAACTGTGGTGTTGGAGAAGACTCTTGAGAGTCCCTTGGACTGCAAGGAGATCCAACCAGTCCATCCTAAAGGAAATCAACCCTGAACATTCACTGGAAGGACTGAGGCTGAAGCTGAAACTCCAATACTTTGGCCACCTGATGCCAAGAGTCAACTCATTAGAAAAGATCCTGATGCTGGGAAAGATTGAAGGCAGAAGGAGAAGGAGAAGACAAAGGATGAGATGGTTGGATGGCATCACTGACTTGATGGATGTGAATTTGCACAAATGCTGGGAGATGGTGAAGGACTGTGAAGCCTGGTTTGTTGCAGTCCCTGGGGTTGCAAAGAGTTGGACACGACTGAACAATAACTATGTGTGATCTTAGTTCCCTGACCGGGAATGGAACCTGTGCCCCCTGCAGTGGAAGGTGGATTCTTAACTACCAGACTGCCAAGGAAGTCCCTCAAACATTAATTTTTACCAGTCTGACAGATGAGTTAACAGTATGCCACCTGTAAATTGGTTTTAGTGAGAGCGCCTATCTCCTGTTTGGCAGTTCTGAGTTGCCCATTCATATTCTTTACTTTTCTATATAGAGTTATTTGTTCTTTCTTCCTGCTGATTTGCATGATTTCTTTACATGTTCTAGAAATTTCATCTTTTTGTCTGTCACATATGTTGCAAATATTTACTCCCAAGCTGACTTCGTTTATTGTGTCATGTGTCAGGCGAAAGCTTTAAAACAATGAATCACTGTTATCCTTCATTTTATTTATGCTTTTTGCTTTTCTTCTTTCAAAGACCTTTCTTTTCTTCATGATGATAAATAATAGTTTTATGTATTTTCTTCTTATTTTATAAGAACCTATGTTATGCATTTAGAACCTATATTATGGACCTATAGATTTGAATAGCAGAGTTGGGTGGCAAACAGCATTCTTTCTGACTTTAATGGGAATACTTCTGATGTTCCACCATTAAGTATGAGTTTGTTATGATTATGTGGTAGACACCCTCTATTCCTTTATTAAATTAAGGAAGTTTCTAATTCTAGTTTACTGAGAATTTTTAATCATAATTGTCTCGAGTGTTATCAAATGCCTGTTTGTCATTTCCTAAGATGATAATGTGGTTGTTTCCCTTTAAAGTTAGTAAAGGTAACGATTTACATTGAAAGCTTTTAAAATGGTGAACTGTTGTTACATTCCTGAGATAAACTCTACTTTGCCATGATATATTGTTCTTTTAACAAAGTAGATTCTAGTTGCTAATATTTGGTTTAAGATTGTTACATCTGTGTTCATATGTGAGATTAGTGTGCAGTGTTCTTGTCTTGGACTTCTCTTGTCTGGTTTTGGTATCAGGATTATTAGTTTATAAAATAAGTTGGATTTTTTTCTCTTGTTTGGAAAGATGGTATAGCATAATAATTAAGAACATGGCTCTATAGTCAGATGCTTTGGGTGGAATCTTGATTTTCTGCTATCTTGATGTCTAACACTATAGGTTACTTTCACCTATTTTTGAACCATATGTAAATAGAGCCATATAATATGTACTCTTTTGGGTCTAGTTTCTGTCAATCAGTATTATGTTTGTGAGGTTCATCCATGTGGTTACATGAAGCAACATTTTAGTAATTCTCATTGCTGTGTAGTGTTCCACTGTCTGAATATACCATACTTTGTTTATTTATTCTTTTATTGAGAGATAATTTCAGGTTTTAAAAGGCTTTTACAAATTACGCTGCTATGAATATTCTAACAGATGTACATTTGTTAGATATTTCTGTTAGGTACATATCTAGGAGTGGAATGCATATGTATATATGTATATATTCAGCTTTAGTAGATAATGCAGCAGTTTTCCCAAAGCGTCTTTATTGTTTTTCACTCCTAACACCAATGTTGGAGAGTTGCTTCCTGCACATTCCTGCTAATACTCAGTAACATCTGTCTTGTTCATTTTTGCCATTCTGGTAGAGTATTGCACTGTGGCTTTATTTTGCATTTTGTGGTCACTCGTAAAGTTGAAAACTTTTTCTTTTTCTTTTTTTTTTTAGTTCTAGCATGTTTTTATTATATGAACAGCATCTGTCTTACACACATATGTGGGTTTCCCTGGTGGCTCAGCTGGTAAAGAATCCGCCTGCAATGCAGGAGACCTGGGTTCGATCCCTGGGTTAGGAAGATCCCCTGGAGAAGGGAACAGCTACCCACTCCAGTATTCCAGCCTGGAGGATTCCATAAAATACAGTCCACGGGGTCACAAAGGGTCGAATATGATTGAGTGACTTTCACTACACACATATATAGTCCTTGAATTAAACTCTGTGTTCACATCTCCCAAATAGATCAAGCCCTATGTTCCTAACCCCAAAATTAAAGTCAAATAATCAGGATGTTTTTATTCAGGTCCATAACATGTGGTAACAATTTATTAGGTTGTGTTAGTTAAAATTACACTTGGTTGAGAACCAAGTAAATTTTTTAAAAAATAATGCCTTTAGCAAAGTTAAAGTTTAAATCTCCATCATGGGAAAAAAAAGTAAACAAGTTGACTGTTATTAGATAAATGTGTACTCACTCAGTCGTGTCTGACTCTTTGTGACCCCATGGACTACACAGCCTGCAAGGCTCCTCTGTCCATAGGATTTCCCAGGCAAGAATACTGGAGTGGGTTGCCATTTCCTTCTCCAGGGGATCCTCCTGACCCAGGGATCGAACCCGTGTCTCCTTTGTCTCCTGCACTGGTAGGCAGATTCTTTACCACTGAGCCACCTGGGAAGCCTGAAATATGAATTAAATATCCGCGCAGTCAAGGAATAGACATATCCAACACTTCTGAAGTTTCCTTCTGTTGTTTTTGTTTTGTTTCATTTAATTTTGTTTTCGTGGTAAGAAGACAACATGAGAGTTACCCTCAACAAAATTTGAAATCTGCAATACTGTATGTCCACTGAATAACTACGCCTCTTTCCCCTACCCACATCCACTGGCAACAAGTATTGTATGCTATGCTTAGACTATCTTAGATTCCTTATATAAGTGGAATCGTGAAGTATCTGGCTTTCTGTGATGGCCTGTTTAGTTAGGTACAATGTCCTCCAGATTCATCCATGTTGTTGCAAATTGTAGGATTTCCTTGTTTTTTTTAATATTGAATGATATTCCTTACACACACACACACACACACATATATATATTACACTTTATAATATGTATGCATATAACAGTTTTATCCATTCATTTAGAGAAAACTTGCGTTGTCTCCATATCTTGTTTATTGTGAGTAATGCTGCAATGATCATGACAGTCCAGATATCTCTGAGATCCTGGTTTCATTTCCTTTGTATATATGCCTAGGAGTGGAGTTGCTGGATCATATGGTAGCTCTGTTGTTAGTTTTTTGAGAAACCTCCATACTGTTTTTCCCAACAACGGTGCACAAGGGTTTATTCCAATTTCTCCAACTCACTGCCAACACTTATCTTTTTTAATATTAGTCATCCTAACAGGTGTGAGGCGATATCTTGTAGTTTTCATTTGCATTCCCTGATGAATAGATAAATTGGTTACCTTATACCTGGTGGACATTTGTATGTCTGGAGTTTTCTGTCCAAGTCCTTTGTCCATTTTTAATTGGATGTGTATGTGTGCTCAGACGCCTAGTTGTGTCTCTTGGAGACCCCACGGACTATGGCCTTCCAGGCTCCTCTGTCCATGGGATTCTCCAGGCAAGAATACTGGAGTGGGTTGCCATTTCCTTCTCCAGGAGATTTTCCCGACCCAGGGATCAAACCCACACCTCCTACATTGGCAGGTGGGTTCTTTACCACTGAGTCAACTGGGAAGTTAATTGCATGACTTTTATTTTTCCTTTAAAGTTGTAGGAGTTCATTTTTTTTTAGTTTTTATTAGAGTATAGTTGACTTAAGTATTATGTTAGTTTCTGCTGTATAGCAAATTGAGTCAGTTATACATATACATATATCCACTCCTTTTTAGATTCTTTTCCCATACTGTGTGGCTTATTACAGAGTATTCAGTAGAGTTCCCTGTGGTATACAGTAGGTGCTTATTGATTATGTATTTTATACATAATAGTGTGTATGTGTCAATTCCAATCTCCCAACTTATTCCCCCCCACCACCCACTTTCCCCCTGGTAATCGTAGGTTTGTTTTCTACATCTGTGACTCTATTTCTGTTTAGGAATTCCTTATATATTTTGGGTATTAACTCTTTAGGAGATATGTGGCTTGCAAATATTTTTTTTTAAATTTTATTGCAAGATATTTACTTTACATGTTGGGCTGGTTTCACTTTCAAATATTTGATGCCAGTTCTTAATTTTATTTTTTTTTTCAGTTCTTAATTTTAATACATATCATTTCCTCCCCGCCCCCCCCCCCTCCACTTTGGAGCTCTTTCTCCTACCTGAAGTTCATTCGGATGTTCTACTTTTTACCTCAAAGTTTTATTTTTTCACCTTTCACATTTAGATCTATAATAACACCTGGATTTGATTTTTGTGTATGGTCTGAAGCTGGGGGCAAGATCAATTTTTTTTTTCACATCACGTCCAGTTAGAATCGTTTATTGAAAAGACCATTTCTCTGACATCAGTCATGCATTCATTTATGTGTTCATGTTACTGAATTCTTGGTTCTATTTGTCTCTCCTTGTACCAGTACTACACTGTCTTGATTACTGTAGCTTTACAACAGGTCTTGCATTTGATAATATATGAATTGTCCAGCTGTGTACTTTTAAATGTTGCCTCAACTATTCGTAGTCCTTTGCATTTCTACATAAATTGCAGAATTTAGCTTCTCAATATCCCCAGGAAAAAGACCTGCTGGGATGCTGATTAAAATTGCCTAAGTATATATAGCTCAATTCAGGGAAACCTGACATTTTTGAAGTGAGGTCTTCCACTCCATGAGCATGTTATATCCCTCCTTTTGTGTGGCTCTTCAGTTCCTCTCAGTAATATGCTATAATTTTCAGTGTAGAGGCCCTTGGTTGGATGTATTGCACATCCTTTGTTGGATGTATTCCTAGCTATTTGATGCTTGTTTTAAAAATACTGTAAAGCTATCATAAATGGCATCATATTAAAAAGTTAATTTCCTACTTTTTGGCTAGTATATATGAATTCAGTGGATTTTTGTAAGTTGGTCTTGTGCCCAGTGACCAACTTAAATTTACTTATTAATTCTAATGTGTACAGCTCAGTCATGTCCAACTCTTTGCAACCCCATGGGCTGTAGCCCACTAGGCTCCCTCTGTCTATAGGATTTTCCAGGCAAGAATACTGAAGTGGGTTGCCATTTCCTTCTCCAGGGGATTTTCCCAACACAGGGATCGAACCCAAGTCTCCTGTATCTTCTGCATTAGCAGGTAGCTTCTTTACCACTGGCACCACCTGGGAAGCCTTTTGTATAATTTTCTACACACACAATCAGATCATTTGTGAATAATCACAATTTTCTTTCTTCCTTATCTATATGCCTTTTATTTATTTTTTATTGCCTTAATAAATTTGCTAGGGCTTTCAGGGATACTATTAGGCAGCCGTGTTTACTCTCACATTCAGGGAAACAGGTTTTAATAATTTACCAGTAAGTGTGATGCTTGCTGTAGATTTTCGACAGATACTCATTATCTGTTTAAGAGAATTCTTCTCTTAGCTATACCGTGAAAGTGAAAGTCACTCAGTCATCTCCGACGCTTTGTGACCCCATGGACTGTATAGTCTATGGAACTCTCCAGGCCAGAATACTGGAGTGGGTAGCTGTTCCCTTCTCCAGCAGATCTTCCCAACCCAGGGATCGAACCCAGGTCTCCTGCATTGCAGGTGGATTCTTTACCAGCTTGAGCCACAAGGGAAGCCCCCAATATACCTTAGCTATATTTTATTTTATCATTGTAATAGTTGTATGTGCTGGAACAGGCTACATCAGACTGGAATTTCTCTTGATTAATCAACTCATCCCTTCTGAGGGTGTAGATTTTTCCCTCGCTGTTTAAATTATATTTATTTAATTTTGGCTGCACTGGGGATTGTGCTTTGTCTCATTGCGGCAAGCAGGGGCTACTCTCTGAATGCAGTGTGCGTGGTTTCTCTCGTTGCAGAGCAGGGGTTCTAGGCTCTCAGGCTTCAGTATTTGCAAGACATGGGCTCAGCAATTGCAGCTCTAGACTCTAGAGCACAAGGCTCCATAGTTATGGCATGCAGGCTTAGTTGCTCCACGGCACGTGGCATCTTGAGGGGGTGACTGTCAACCTCAAGGTCTTCCCTGTAGCTGAAACGGTAAAGAATCTGCCTGTGATGCAGGAGACCCAGGTTCAATCCCTGGGTCAGGAAGATCCCCTGGAGGAGGGAACGGCCACCCACTCCAGTATTCTGGCCTGGAGAATCCCATGGACACAGAGGAGCCTGGCAGGCTACAGTCTGTGGGCTCGCAAAGAGTCGGACACGACCAAGTGACTAACCCTATGTGGGATCTTCCTGAATCAGGGATCAAACTTGTGTGTCCTGCATTGGCAGGTGGAGTCTTCACCGCTGAGCCACTAGCAAAGCCCTTCCTCACTATTTAAATCTCTTTGTTTTTTTTTCCCCCCAGGTTTTCTCTGAGTCAATAATGGTAATTTGTATTTCCTAGAAAATTGTCCATTTCATCTAACTTTTCCATTTTCTTGGCTTGAGGAAATATACATATTTTTAAAATATTTTTATTTAAATATTTTATTATTTGTTTTTATTAAATAAGCATTTAATAAAAAACACTTATTTTTTATTTTTTCCATTTATTTTTATTAGTTGGAGGCTAATTACATTTATTTTTTAAACGTTTCATTTTCTTTGTAGCATTTATCACTGTGCTGTGCTGTGCTAAGTCACTTCAGTCATGTCTGACTCTTTGCGACCCCATGAACTATAGCCCGCCAGGCTCCTCTGTCCATGGGATTCTCCAGGCAAGAACACTGGAGTGGATTGTCATGCCCTCCTCCAGGGGATCTACCCAACCCAGGGATGGAACCCAGGTCTTCTGCACTGTGGGTGATTTCTTTACTGTCTGAGCCAACTAATTTAATTTTTCATTATTTATGGTCTCTCCACTAGACTGTTGTCTCTGACTGTGGGGCCTATGTCAGGGCCTGCCACACAGTGGCCATTCAGTAAATATTTCTTGGGTGAATGATTGTGTGAGCTTTCTTTTAAGTATGTCCCCTTTTCCATTGCTAATGCTGTTTACTTGCTGTTGTCTTGATATACTGTTTGCAGAGGCTTATCTATTTTGTTGGTCTTTTCAAAGGCCCAGCATTAGGTTCTCTTGATCAACTCAATTTCTTCTTTTTTTAAAAAATATTCTGTTTTTCTCTTTAGTAATTTCTTCATTTTATTTTCTGGATGTTTTATTATTGCTGTGGTGTTCTTCTTATTTTTATCTTATTCTAAATTCTTGAGGTGAAAACTAAGTTTATTTTCTGTCTCCCTTGGTTTCTGATAAATACCTTTAAGGCCATAAATTTTCTTCCTCACTTGTCTCCATTACATAGGTTTTGTTGTATAGTAGTTCCAGTGAGGTTTTTTAACTTCTAACTCATTTTGTTCTCTGGTTTTATTTCCTTTTCAACTTGAGAGTTATTTAGAAATACATTTAAAAATTTCCATATGTATGGATCTGCACTGGAGTTTGAGGGGATATTTTTTCTTCTTATGTTAATTTTTAACACTACGTGATGGTAACTGTCGCCTGTGTGATATCAGCTTTATGGAAGTTTTTTGGTATTTCCTTTGTTACCTAGAACAGGGATCCACAAAATACAGCTTGCAGGCCACATGGGCCTGGTGCCTATTTTGGAAATCAAGTTTTCTTGGAATACAGCCATGCCCATTTGTTTACATACTACCTATGACTTGTTGCGTGCTGTGGCCCATGGAGTCGTGAAGAGTCAGACACGACTGAGCTACTGAACTGATGACTAGTTTCCAGTTAACAACTAGAAAGCTGAATGGTTGTAACAGAGACCTTGGGGCCCACACAGCTTAAAAAATTTACTATTTGGCCTGTTCATGAAAAGGTTGTTGCCTGACTTAAAACATGATCGACTTTCATAACTTTTTCATATGAATTGAAATATATGTGTATTGTCTCGAGTTCAAGTCCCTTATAGCCTTGTATGACTGTGTGTGTGTGAGTTTATTCCTGTACTTGGGATTCCCTGGTGGCTCAGATGGTAAAGCATCTGCCCACAATGCTGGGGACCCAGGTTCGATCCCTGGGTCAGGAAGATCCCCTGGAGAAGGAAATGGCAACCCACTCCAGTACCCTTGCCTAGAAAATTCCATGGATGGAGGAGCCTGGTGGGCTACAGTCCATGGGATTGCAAAGAGTTGGACACAACTGAGCGACTTCACTTTATTCCTATACTTTATTCTGTTCCATTGGTCTATTGTCTGTTTCTTATGCCAGTACCATAGTGTTCTGATTACTGTCGCTGTTATACAGATCCTTATTTCCTTCCTCATTGAGAGAGATGTATATTAACCTCCCATTGTAACTAAATTTGTTTACTTCCTATAGTTTAATCATGGTTAGCTTTATGTGGGCTTCCCTCATGGCTCAGCTGGTAAAGAATCTGCCTGCAATGCAGGAGACCTGGGTTCAATCCCTGGTTGGGGAGGATCACTTGGAGAAGGGCACGGCTACCCACTCCAGTATTCTAGCCTGGAGAATCCCATGGACAGAGGAGCCTGGCGGGCTACATACAGTCCACGGGGTCACAAACAATCAGACACGACTGAGCGACTAACACACTAACTTTGTGTATTCTGAAGCTGTATTGTTAGTGCATAAAGAATGGATAAAGGTTCATAACTTTTTATATTTTTTTTCCTAAACTATGAAGTGTCTCTCTTTGTCCCATCTATTTATGCATATATTTAAATATGCCTTCTTTCTTTGTAAAGAATATTATTATTTGATTACTGTAGCTGTTACACAGTAATAGTTGAACCTCTTAGGATGAGGTTGAACCTCCTAGGATGAGGTTCAACTATATATATTAGGAAAAATAATAAGTAAAATTAAAGAAGAAAGATTCTTGCTTGGGTAGAAGAAGTCTAGAGATAGGTGTTCCAGGACTCTGCGATATTATCAGACTCCTACCTTCTGCTTCACCATCTTGGTGTATGGTTTCCATCCTAAGGTCCCCTCGTGGTCCTCGAGACTTCTGGAGCTCCAGCCAGCACATCTCCATTGAGGGACAGAAGGAGGAGGAAAGGTAGGAGGACAAAAAGGATCTGGGCCCAGGTCTGCCGGTTTCTAATAAGTGACCCTCCCAGACAGCCCCAGAAAACAATTCCATTTTCATCTCCTTGGCAGAATTTAGTCAGGTCCCCACGCCTGATCTCCCAGGGGGGCCTGTCAAGATACCTCTGTCCTGGCTGAAACTTGGCCTTCTGTTACCAAGGAGATTTTAATTGGTGCAGCCAGCGATCTCTGCCACTCCCTGTTTGTTTTCATGTTGCAGTTCTTGTCAGTATCCTTTCCTGTTATAACTTTTTTTTCCATCCCTTTATTCTCAACCTTTCTCAGTTATTTTGCTTTGGGTATGTCTCTTGTAAATAGAATGTAGCAAGATCTTGAGCTATTTGCTTTTAAGCAATCAGAACATCTGTCTATTTTTAGGTGAATGCAATGCATTCATTTATTATCATTGCTGATACATGTGGCAGTATGACTACCATTATTCTTTCTGCATTCTTTTTGTCATACATCCTGCTTAATTCTTTTTACCTTTCCTTCTCTCTGTTACTCTGATGGAGTTTTCCATTACCTGCTTTTTTCTCAGTTTTAGAAATTGTCCTTACTGTTTTCATTCTTTTAGTCATTACTCTTCATGTTTTACAACATTGTTTTGAAATAATTGCAGATTTACAGAAAGTTGCAAGACTAGTACAAAGGATTCCTATGTACCTTTTACCCAGATCCCTCAAATGTCAGAATTTTATCATATTTCCATTATTTTTTTTCTTTATACCAATGCATTATTTTTCCTGATCCATTTGAAAATAAGAATATAGGCCAGTTATTCTGGGAAAATGTCCTTTGTTTTAGATTTGTTTATGTTTTACCATAATTAGATGGAGATTATGCAGTTTTGGCAATAACACCACAAAAGTAATATTGTGTTCTTAGTGATTTGTTTTAGGAGGCACATGATATCAATTTGTCCCATCATATGTGACTGGAGTTTTGCATGTGCTTAATGAAATGTCTGTGAGGTTTTCCACTGTAAATTTTTACCATTGAAATTAGTAAGTATCTTGTGGGGAGTTTTAGCATTCATTAAATGAGTCTTTCCCAATTATTTATTACTAAAATAGTTATTAAAGGCAATGGTCAAAAATAAAAATAAAAAATAAAGGCAATGGTCTAATTCCATCATTCCACCTACATTTACTAGTTAGCATTCCACTGCAGGGAAGGACTTGTCCTTCTTGCTATTTGTTTACTTATTTACGTTAGTGTGGACACCTGGATTCTTATTTTACTAATAGATTTTAACCCATTATTGTCACTAGCTATTTTGAGACACACATTGTTTCAGAATTGGCCATTGGAAGCCCCTCCTATGTTCTCTTGACATGTTCCCACTATTCTTTGAGTACTACCTGATATTCTAACACAAGAAGATGTTGTGGCTTCATCTCCTCCTTTTCCTGCATTCAGTCCTAGATTTAGCATTTCTCCAAGGAACCCTGGTTCCTTTTATTTTTAAGCAGTTTTATTGAGTTATAATTGACATAAACTACACATGTTTAAAGTATACAATTTGATAAGTTTTGTCATATACACACCTATACACACCATCACCACAATCAAGACGATGGACACATCTATCACCCTTCAAGTTTTCTTTATGCCCCTTTGTAATTCCTCCCTCTTGCCATTTCATGTCCCTCCCCAAACCCCAGGAAACCCTGGTTTGCTGTCACTAAAGATTACTCTGCATTTTCTAGCAATATGCATATAAGTAGAGGCTCAGCAGTAGAGAATCCATCTGCAATGCAGGAGATGCAGGAGACATGGGTTTGATCCCTGGGTCAAGAAGATCCCCTGGAGGAGGAAATGGCAACCCACTCTAATATTCTTCCCTGGGAAATCCCATAAACATAGGAGTCTGGCAGGCTACAGTCCATGGGATCACAGAGTTGGACACGACTGAGTGACTGAGCATGCACACACACACACAGAATATGTACTGTTTGTTTCCTTTCAAACAACAGAATTATTTTGAAATTCATCCATGTTATAGGATATATCAATAGTTCATTATTTTCATTATAGAACAGTATTAAATCGTACAGCTAATACCACAGTTTCTTTATCCATTCACCTGTTGATAGACATTTGAGTTACTTGCAGTTTTTGTCTATTACAAATTAAGCTGCTTTGAACATTAGTGTGCAAATCTTTGTATGGACATATACTGTCTCTTCCCCTGTGAAATACCTAGGAGCAGACTGGCTGAAACATATGGTAGGTGTATATTTAACTTTTTCAGAAATTACCAGGCTGTTTTCTAAAATAGCCTGCTGGGATTTTTTTATTGGGATGATATTGACTCTGTTGATCATTTTGAAGAGAATAGATATCTTAAAGATACTGAGTTTTCCAATCCATAAACATGGACTTTTATTTAGGTCGTGAATTCTCTCAACAATTTATTGTCATTTTCAGTGTACAGGTCTTGCATATCTTTTGTCAGACTTATCCCCACATATTATATGTTTTTATCATACTGTTTTAATTTCATTTCCTACTGTTCTTTGCTGCTATACAAAATACATTTGATTTTTGTATATTGATTGTATCCTACAACTTGGCTACATTCACTTGTTAATTTTAGTAACTTTTTCTGAAGAGTATGTTGGATTGCCTGTTAATACACAGATCATCATCTGTGATTAAAGGCAGTTTTACTACTTTCTTTCCAATCTGGATGTTTATTTTTCTCAGCTTACTGCATTCAGTGAGAGCTCTAATAAACTGCTGAATACAGTTTAAAGACAGTGAGAGTAGTCATGGTAGCCTTCTTCTTGATCTTTGGAGAAATCAGTGTCTCAGCATTAAGTATGATGTTGTTCGTAGAAGGCAATGGCACCCCACTCCAGTACTCTTGCCTGGAAAATCCCATGGACAGAGGAGCCTGGTAGGCTACAGTCCATGGGGTTGCAAAGAGTTGGACACGACTGAGGGACTTCATTTTCACTTTCACTCTTAGATATTACACCAAGAGCACAGGTTACAAAAGGAAAAACAGACGAATGCACTACATAAACCTTAAAAGCTTTTGATCATCAAAGGAAATAATTGAAAAGGCAACCTACAGAATGGGAGAAAATATTTTCAAATCCTATATCTGATAAGAGGTTGATATCCAGAATATATAGGGAATTCCTACAACTGAATGACAAAATAACTTAATTTAAACATGGGCAAAGGACTTAAGTAGACATTTTTCCAAAGACGATATACAAATGGCCAACAAACCTGAAAAGAGGTCAACATCACTAATCATTAAAAAATGCAAATCAAAACCACTGTGAGACATTACTTCACATGCACTAGGATGCCTATAAAAACACAGCAAAGAACAGATGTGTGGTGAGGATGTGAAGAAGTTGAAACCCTTGTGCTGTGTTGGTGGGAATGTAAAATGGTGTAGTCAGTATGGAAAAGAATACAGAAGGTCCTCAAAAAAAATTGCTATGTGTATGACCAGCAATGTCACTTGTGTATATCCAACAGCATTGAAAACAGAATCTCAAAGAGATATTTGCACACCCACGTTCATTACAGCATTATTCAAAATAGCCAAGACTATGGCTCAGATCATGAGTTCCTTATTGAAAAATTCAGACTTAAATTGAAGAAAGTAGGAAAAACCACTAGGCCATTCAGGTATAACCTAAATCAAATTCTTTTGATTATGCAGTGGAACTGAAAAATAGATTCAAGGGATTAGACGTGGTAGAGTGCCTGAAGAACTATGGACAGAGGTTTGTAACACTGTAGAGGAGGCAGTGATCAAAACCATCCCAAAGAAAAAGAAACGCAACAAGGCTGGTGGTCTGAGGAGGCCTTACAAATAGCTGAGAAAAGAAGAGAGGCAAAAGGCAAAGGAGAAAAGGAAATATATACCATCTAAATGCAGAGTTCCAAAGAATAGCAAGGAGAGATAAGAACACCGTCTTCAGTGATCACTGCAAGGGAATAGAGGAAAAAAATAAAATGGGAAAGATCAGAGATATCTTAAAGAAAATTAGAGATTCCAAGGGAACATTGCATGCAAAGATTGGCACAATAAGGGACAGAAATGGCAAGGACCTAATAAAAGCAGAAGATATTAAGAAGAGGTGGCAAGAATACACAGAAGAAATGTACAAAAAAGATGTTAATGACCCAGATAACCACGATGGTGTGATCACTCACCTCGAGCTACACATCCTGGAATGTGAAGTCAAGTGGGCCTTAAGAAGCATCACTAGGAACAAAGCTAGTGGAGGTGATGGAACTCCAGCTGAGCTTTTTCAAATTCTAAAAGATGATGCTGTTAAAGTGCTGCACTCAATATGTCAGAAAATTTGGAACACTCAGTAGTGGCCAGAGGACTGGAAAAGGTTAGTTTTCATTCCAATTCCAAAGAAGGGCAATGCCAAAGAATGCTCAAACTACCACACAATTGCACTCATTTCAGATGCTAGCAAGGTCATGCTGAAAATCCTTCAAGCTAGGCTTGAACTGCATGTGAACTGATAACTTCCAGATGTACAAGCTGGATTTAGAAAAGGCAGAAGAACTAGAGATCAAATTTCCAACATCCATTGGATCATAGAAAAAGCAAGGGAATTCCAGAAAAGCATCTACTCTAGTTCATTGACTACATGAAAGGCTTTGACTGTCTGGATCACAACAAACTGTGGAAAATTCTTAGAGAGATGGGAATACCATACCACCTTGCTTGTTTCCTGAGAAACCTGTATGCAGGTCAAGAAACAACAGTTAGAACTGAACATGGAACAACAGACTGGTTCCAAATTGGGAAAGGAGTACATCATGGCTGTATACCTTCACCCTGCTTATTTAACTTATATGCAGAGTACATCATGTGAAATGCCAGGCTGGGTGAAGCACAAGCTGGAATCAAGACTGCCAGGAGAAATACCAATAACCTCAGATATGCAGATGACACCACCCTTATGGCAGAAAGTGAAGAATAACTAAAGAGCCTTGAGATGAAGGTGAAAGAGGAGAGTGAAAAATCTAGCTTAAAACTCAACATTCAGAAAACTAAGATCATGGCATCCAGTGGCATACTTTATGGCAAATTGTTGGAGAAAAAATGGAAACAGTGAGACAGACCATATTTTCGTGGGCTCCAAAATCACTGCAGATGGTGACTGCAGCCATGAAATTAAAAGATGCATGTTCCTTGGAAGAAAAGCAATGACAAACCTAGACAGCATATTAAAAAGCAGAGACATCACTTTGCCCATAGAGGTCCAAATAGTCAAAGGTATGTTTTTTCCAGTAGTCATGTATGGATGTGAGAGTTGGACCATAAAGAAGTCTGAGCGCTGACAAATTGCTGCTTTAGAACTGTGTTGTTGGAGAAGACTCTTGAGAGTCCCTTGAAGAGCAAGGAGATCAAACCAATCAATACTAAAGGAAATCAATCCTGAATATTCATTGGAAGAACTGAAGTTGAAGCTCTAATACTTTAGCCACCTGATGCAAAGAGCCAGTTCATTGGAAAAGACCCTGATGCTGGGAAAGATTGAGGGCAGTAGGAGATGATGGCGACAGAGGATGAGATGGTTGGATGGCATCATCAACTCGATGGACATGAGTTTGATGAAACTCTGGGAGACATTGAAGGACAGGCAAGCTTGGCATGCTGCAGTCCAGGGGGTTGCAAAGAATCGGGCATGACTGAGTGAACAACAAAAAAGACATGGAAACAACCTATATATACTTCATTTTGTGGAGAGAGATTTTGAATGACATTTTTAAAAACTTCCCTGTACATATGTTCATTGCTAGCATATAGAAACTGATCTGTGTCTGTGTTAATCTTGTACTTTATGACCTTGCTAAACTCATATAGATAGTCATGTTGTGTGCAATAGAAGGAACACATACAGGATTTGTATGTTGAATGATTCAAAACTCATGAATAAAGTCAAAGATCTAAATAAATAGAGAGATACACTATGTTCATGTGTTAGAAGAGTCAGAGCAGCAAACATATCAATTCTCCTCAAAGCTGTAGATTTAACAGCAATAAAATTCCCAGCATAAAAAAAATGTAATTGTGGTTTAATACTGCATAGTGTTTTGGGTATTTCTTTTATATGCAAAGGTCTTATGAGCCAATAAAACTTCCAGAGTAAAAAAAATTTTTTTTTGAGATCAGACCTGCTATTCTAAAATTTTATGAAAGGGCAAAAGAACCTTAATAGCCAAAAAGATCTGGTGAAATGTGTATAAATTTGGAGGAATCACATTCCCAGATACTGAGATGCTATTAAGCTATAATAATCAAGACAGGTGGTATTGGTGAAAGGATCAGAGATCCAAAGAGCAGAAGAGAGATTATTGAAAAATACCCTCTTTTATAAAGATGTTAACTGACCCCATTCATGAGGGCTCCAACGTCATGGCCTAATCACCTCCCAAGTGCACAGATATTGGAGGCCACATGAAGACAGAGACAGAGATAGGAGTTAGGCTGCCAGAAGCCAAGAATCTCTTCAAGCCACAAGAATGTGCCCGTGTCCAGGAAGTGTTTCCCATCTAGAGCTTTCAGATGTGGGGCCATAATAGGTTTTTGGGGGTGAGGTGATGGGGGAGTATTAAGGGTTTTCTACATATAAGACTAAGGCTTCTGCAAACAGAGTTTGACTTCATTCTTTCCAGTTTGGATACCTTTATTTGTTCTACTTGCAGAATTTCTCTGGCTCAGAGATCTAATGTTATTTTGAAGAGAAGTGGTAAGGGGGCCAGACATATTCTGCTGGGTGAGACAGAGAGAGAAGGGAGCTAGATCTTATGTCAAGGTACAACTCTGGGCCAATGAGGTCACAGAGTGCCAGGGACCCTCAACTTTGGATGCTCCATTGAACCCACTGTTAGGTGGAGATCAGGTGTATTCGGGGTGAGAAGTATTTAGAGGTAGATTGGTTGGCCTTGGAGTAACAAGCCTACTCTAGCGTGAAAATGGAAATATTTGTATATTACGTACCTATTTCCTTCCAGGGGAGAAAATGGGAAATCAGGTGAACACTGAATTAGAACAAGTGACTATTTGTGTAACTAATCCCTTCCACGTAACAAAGCTGATGGAGCCATTGAAGAATCTCCAGTTCTTCTTTCCCCAAGCTTTGTGATCAGTGTGTTCCACCTAATTGGCAACTTTCTGAAAACAGTATTAATAAGCTATTTCTCTTGTCTGGGGAATGAGTATAAGGACTTTATTTTCTATGAGAATACTGGCTCTGCAAATGTACTTCCAAATTGCTCCCCACATGAACTCAGTTTGAACCATATCCCCTTTGGAGTTACTAAATGAGTTACAGGAATATTTAATGTTTGAAGCATACCATGTCCAAAAATTTCTATTAAAACTATAGAAAACTTCTGATTATGACAACTCAGCATTAAAAGCTTACCAACTTCTTGGTATATATCCAAAGGAAGTGAAATCAGGGTCTCAAAATAATATCTGGGGTCCCATGTTCATCACAGCATTACTCACAGTAGTCAAGGAATGAAAACAACCTAAATGTGTGTCAAAGATCATGGCATCCAGTCCTATCACTTCATGACAAACAGAAGGGATAAAAGTAGAAGCAGTGACAGATTTTGTTTTTTGGGCTCCAAAATTACTGCAGATGGTGACTGCAGCCATGAAATTAAAAGACCTCTTGCTCCTTGGAAGGAAAGCTATGACAAACCTAAACAGCATATTAAAAAGCAGACATCACTTTGCCAGCAAAATCCGTATAGTCAAAGCTATAGTTTTTGCAGTAGTCAGGTACAGATGTGAGAGTTGGGCCATAAAGAAGGCTGAGCACCAGAGAATAGATGCTTTCAAATTGTGGTGCTGGAAAAGACTCTTGAAAGAGTCCCTTGGACAGCAAGGAGATGAAACCAGTCAATCCTAAAGACAATGAACCCTGAATATTCCCTGGAAGGACTGATACTGAAGCTGAAGCTCCAATACTTTGGCCACCTGATATGAAGAGCCAAGTCATTGGAAAAGACCCTGATGCTGGGAAAGATTGAAGGTGGGAGGAGAAGGGGACGACAGAGGATGAGATGGTTGGATGGCATCGGCAACTCAATGGACATGAGTTTGAGCAAACTCGGGGAGATAGTGAAGGACAGGGAAGCCTGGCATGCTACAGTCCATGGGGTCACAAAGAGCTGGACACAACTGAGCAAAGAACAACAAAAACAATGCTCTTACTTACATGTGGAATCTAAACCTGTCAAACTACTAGACCTAGAGAGGAGAATGGTGATGGCAGGGGTGGTAGAGGGGAAAATGAGGAAGTGTTTGTCTAAGGGTACGAGTTTGGGAGATCTAATGTCAACATGGTGAGTATCTACTTGGAATTTGTTAAGGGAGATCTTAAATGTTAAATCAGCACAGAAATGGTACTTATGTGAGCTGATAGATATGTTAATGCACTTGAGTGTGTTGCTCGTTTCACAATGTGTATGTATGTATATCATAATGTCAATTTATACAAATTTACACCTTAGGAAATATAGGTATATAAGACAAATAAGAATTACATCAGTTCAGTTCAGTCGTGTCCAACTCTTTGCAACCCCATGAATTGCAGCACGCCAGGCCTCCCTGTCCATCACCAACTCCCGGAGTCTACCCAAACCCATGTCCATCAAGTCAGTGATGCCATCCAGGCATCTCATCCTCTGTCTTCCCCTTCTCCTCCTGCCCTCAATCCCTCCCAGCATCAGGGTCTTTTCCAATGAGTCAACTCTTCGAATGAGGTGGCCAAAGTATTGGAGTTTCAACATCAGTCCTTCCAATGAACACCCAGGACTGATCTCCTTTAGGATGGACTGGTTGTATCTCCTTGCAGTCCAAGGGACTCTCAAGAGTCTTCTCCAACAACACAGTTCAAAAGCATCAATTCTTCAGCGCTCAGCTTTCTTCACCGTCCAATTCTCACATCCATACATGACTAGTGGAAAAACCATAGCCTTGACTAGACAGACCTTTGTTGGCAAAGTAATGTCTCTGCTTTTTAATATCTATCCAGATTGGTCATAATCTTCCTTCCAAGGAGTAAGCGTCTTTTAATTTCATGGCTGCAATCACCATCTGCAGTGATTTTGGAGCCCCCCAAAATAAAGTCTGACACTGTTTCCACTGTTTCCCCATCTATTTCCCATGAAGTGATGGGACCAGATGCCATGATCTTAGTTTTCTGAATGTTGAGCTTTAAACCAACTTTTTCACTATCCTCTTTCACTTTCAAGAGGCTCTTTAGTTTTTCTTTGCTTTCTGCCATAAGGGTGGTGTCGTCTGCATATCTGAGGTTATTGATATTTCTCCCGGCAACCTTGATTCCAGCTTATGCTTCTTCCAGCCCCGCATTTCTCATGATGTACTCTGCATATAAGTTAAATAAGCAGGGTGACAATATACAGTCTTGACGTACTCCTTTTCCTATTTGGAACCAGTCTGTTGTTCCATGTCCAGTTCTAACGGTTGCTTCCTGACCTGCATACAGGTTTCTCAAGAGACAGATCAGATGGTTTGGTATTCCCATCTCTTGAAGAATTTTCCACAGTTCATTGTGATCCACACAGTCAAAGGCTTTGGCATAGTCAATAAAGCAGAAATAGGTGTTTTTCTGGAACTTTCTTGCTTTTTTGATGATCCAGCGGATGTTGGCAATTTGATCTCTGGTTCCTCTGCCTTTTCTAAAACCAGCTTGAACATCTGGAAGTTCATAGTTCACATACTGTTGAAGCCTGGCTTGGAGAATTTTGAGCTTTACTTTACTAGCTTGTGAGAAGAGTGCAATTGTGTGGTAGTTCGAGCATTCTTTGGCATTACCTTTCTTTGGGATTAGAATGAAAACTGACCTTTCCCAGTCCTGTGGCCACTGCTGAGTTTTCCAAATTTGCTGGCATATTGAGTGCAGCACTTTCACAGCATCATCTTTCAGGATTTGAAATAGCTCAACTGGAATTCCATCACCTCCACTAGCTTTGTTTGTAGTGATGCTTTCTAAGGCCCACCTGACTTCACATTCCAGGATGTGTGGCTCTAGGTGAGTGATCACACCATGTGATTATCTGGGTTGTGAAGATCTTTTTTGTATAGTTCTTTTGTGTATTCTTACCACCTCTTCTTAATATCTCCTGCTTCTGTTAGGTCCATACTATTTTCTGTCCTTTATTTGCCTATCTTTGCATGAAATGTTCCCTTGGTATCTCTAATTTTCTTGCAGAGATGTCTAGTCTTTCCCACTCTCTTGTTTTCCTCTATTTCTTTGCATTGATCGCTGAGGAAGGCTTTTTTAAAATCTCTCCTTGCTATTCTTTGGAACCCTGCATTCAGATGGGAATATCTTTCTTTTTCTCCTTTGCTTTTCACTTCTCTTCTTTTTACAGCTATTTGTAAGGCCTCCTCAGACAGCCATTTTGCTTTTTTGCATTTCTTTTCCATGGGGATGGTCTTAATCCCTGTCTCCACAATGTTACAAACCTCCATCCATAGTTCATCAGGCACTCTGTCAATCAGATCTAGTCCCTTAAATCTATTTCTCACTTCCACTGTATAGTCATAAGGGATTTGATTTAGGTCATACCTGAATGGTCTAGTGGTTTTCCCTACTTTCTTCAATTTAAGTCTGAATTTGGCAATAAGGAGTTCATGATCTGAGACACAATCAGCTCCCAGTCTTGTTTTTGCTGACTGTATAGAGCTTCTCCATCTTTGGCTGCAAAGACTGTAATCAGTCTGATTTTGGTGTTGACCATCTGGTGATGTCTATGTGTAGAGTCTTCTCTTGTGTTGTTGGAAGAGGGTGTTTGCCATGACCAGTGTGTTCTCTTGGCAAAACTCAATTAGCCTTTGCCCTGCTTCATTCTGTACTCCAAGGCTAAATTTGCCTGTTACTCCAGGTGTTTCCTGACTACCTACTTTTGCATTCCAGTCCCTGATAATGAAAAGGACATCTTTTTTGAGTGTTAGTTCTAAAAGGTCTTGTAGGTCTTAATAGAACCGTTCAACTTCAGCTTCTTCAGTGTTACTGGTTGGGGCATAGGCTTGGATTACCATGATATTGAATGGTTTGCCTTGGAAACAGATCATTCTGTCATTGTTGAGATTGCATCCAAGCACTGCATCTCAGATTCTTTTGTTGACCCTGATGGCTACTCCATTTCTTCTAAGGGATTCCAGCCCACAGTAGTAGATATAATGGTCATCTGAGTTAAATTCACCCATTCCAGTCCATTTTAGTTCGCTGATTCCTAGAATGTCAATGTTCACTCTTGCCATCTCCTGTTTGACCACTTCCAATTTGCCTTGATTCATGGTCCTAACATTCCAGGTTCCTATGCAATATTGCTCTTTACAGCATCGGACCTTGCTTCTATCACCAGTCACATCCACAACTGGGCATTGTTTTTGCTTTGGCTCCATCCCTTCATTCTTTCTAGAGTTATTTCTCCATTGATCTCCAGCAGCATATTGGACACCTACTGACCTGGTGAGTTCCTCTTTCAGTATCCTATCATTTTGCCTTTTCATACTGTTCATGGGGTTCTCAAGGCAAGAATACTGAAGTGATTTGCCATTCTCTTTTCCAGTGGACCACATTCTGTCAGACCTCTCCACCATGACCCGTCTGTCTTGGGTGGCCCCAGACGGCATGGCTTAGTTTCATTGAGTTAGACAAGGCTGTGGTCCGTGTGATCAGATTGGCTAGTTTTCTGTGAATATGGTTTCAGTCTATCAGCCCTCTGATGCACTCTTGCAACACCTACCGTCTTACTTGGGTTTCTCTTACCTTGGACGTGGGGTATCTCTTCCTGGCTGTTCCAGCAAAGCGCAGCCACTGCCCCTTACCATGGACGAGGGATATCTTCTCACAGCTGCCCCTCCTGACCTTGAACGTGGAGTAGCTCCTCTCGGCCCTCCTGCGCTCGTGATTGCTCATAGTAATCTATATTTTCACAGAGACCAAGTTCCTATAGGTCTCCCACATCACACCCCTGTACAGGGCCCTCTGAACAGGGTCCAGGCATTCCCACTCCTCCTGAGTGAATTGGATGGCCACATCCTTGAATGCCAGCTGTTCCTGAGAAAGAGCCATTCCTGATTCCAGTTCTTTCCTCTTTCACCTCTTCAGGGCTGCTTCTTCAGATAAAATGAATCTTAAGAGGTCTGCCATTCCCATCGGTTCTCCTTTTTTTTTTGTCTGCAGTTGTTATTTCTCAATTGCTTTTTCTGTGACTGTTCGGAACCTCCTGGCCCACATATTTACAGTAATGGCGACTGAAAAAGATGCCCATGAACCGGAAAGACCATCAAGCTAACTCCACCTGGGTTATGGCGGAAAGAATTATATATATATATACACACATGTGTGTATATATATATATATAATTTGTCTGATGGCTCAGACCGTAAAGTGCTGCCCACAATGCAGGAGACCCAGGTTTGAACCCTGGGTTGGGAAGATCCCCTGGGGAAATAAATGGCAACCCACCCCAGTACTCTTGCCTAGAAAATTCCATGGATGGAGGAGCCTGGTGGGCTACAGTCCATGGGGTCGCAGAGAGTTGGACACGACTGAGTGAGTTCACTTTCTTTCTTTCTCTTTTCTTATATAATTTGTCAATTATTTGTCAATTATACCTCAATAAGTTCAGTTCTGTTCAGTTGCTCAGTCATGTCCAACTCTTTGCGACCCCATGGACCGCAGCTCCCCAGGCCTCCCTGTCCATCCAAACTCCCGGAGTTTACACAAAGTCATGTCCACTGAGTTGGTGATGCCATCCAACCATCTCAGCCTCTGTCATCTCCTTCTCCTCCCACCTTCAATCTTTCCCAGCATCAGGGTCTTTTCCAGTGAATCAGCTGTTTGCATCAATTCAGTTCAGTCCCTCAGTCTTGTCTGACTGTTTGTGACCCCATTGACTGCAGCATGCCAGGCCCATCACCAACTCCCAGAGTTTACTCAAACTCATGTCCATTGAGTTGGTGATGCCATCCAACCATCTCATCCTCTGTCGTCCCCTTCTCCTGCCTTCAAGATACCTCAATAAAGCTGGAAACAAAAACTGACATGACCTGACCTGGTTGTCTTCCAGGTATGAGAGAATTGAAATCCCAATTCATATTGTACCTCACATAACCATTGGGAAAGTATGCCTTGAGTCAGCAGTTGAGCTGCCCAAGATCCTGTGCCAAGAAGAACAAGATGCTTATAGGAGGATCCACAGGTAAGACCCTCGCTGCTCATCTTCCTACTTCTCAGGGCCTGGTCCCCATTCCCTCCCGTCCTGTCATCTTTGGCAGCTCAACCTGCGAGCCCCCTTTGCTTTTTCGCTCTCCTATGAAAAACCTTTATGGTAGTTTGCAGTCATCAGGTTTCTAACCTTGTATGATAACAGTCTCTTTACCACTTGTTTCTCTCCTGATGCACTTTGCATCCTCCTGGGGCAAAGATAATTTTTTAGTAGCTAGAAAAAATTAACATCTAACTTAACCCCATGTACTATGTGACACCTTCAGTGAGAGACAGTAATTTCCGGATTATTTCTTTTAATTATTTCAGTGTTTGGAATGAAAGTACGTCCCCCCAGTCATGAAAAATTTAACAAGAATGGAAAGTTAAATGATCCATATTTATCTGTTCTGGCAGCAGACTGGTGCCAGGCAGATTAGATGAATTGATGCTCTGCTACTAATCTATTTTATCCTATCCCTTTAGCCTTACACATCTGGACTCAGTAACCAAGATCCATAATGGCTCAGGTAAGATTTTTTTCCCTAAAGTATAAGCAGTAAAATACTCACATGACCAAAGCAAATTTAGCTGAAGTAACTGAATTGGTGAGTACAAATTACCCTGGAGTTTTCTTTCCCAAGAGCTTTGCCAGTCGCTAAGCATGCCCCCCCCAACTTTTCTATTGAACCCTGCAGACAACTGAATACTATACATGCTGCCCAAAGGAAAACTGGAATGTTTGCAGCAGCATTATTCACAATAGCCAAAAAGTGGAAACACCCAGCCGTCTTTCAGTAGGCGAATGGATCAACAAAGGGTGATCCATCCATACAAAAAAGTATTGCTCAGAAATGAAAAGAACAAACTACTGATATATGATGGAGAAGGAAATGGCAACCCACTTCAATATTCTTGCCTGGAGAATCCCATGGACAGAGGAACCTGGCAGACTGCAGTCCATGGGGTCACAAGAGTCAGATACGACTTAGCAACTAAATCATCAAATCATCACATGAACAACCTTGATGAATCTCAAAACCATTAGGCCAAGTGAAAGAAGCGTCATGTAAACTGTTACATAATTTATAGTTCCATTTATATGAAATTCAAGAATAGGCAAGAGTAATGGGGCTTCCCTGGTGGCTCAGAAGGTAAGGAATCCATCTGCCACACGGGAGACCGGGGTTTGATCTCCGGATTAGGAAGAACCCCTGGAGGAGGGAACGGCTACCCACTCCAGTTATTCTGGCCTGGAGAATCCCTATGGACAGAGGATCCTGGTGGGCTACAGTCCGAGGGGTTGCAAAGAGTCAGACACGACTGAGTGACTAAGCACAGCACAATCTATGGTGACAGCATAGATTATGGATTAGTGTGGGAAAGTCTTGAAATTTGGGGAAAGAGACCCTTTTGGAGGTCTTAGCCCTTTCGCTATGAGAGTGAAAAGCTGGTTATCTTTCTGCTCTCTGCCTAGGCAGGCTTCCCTCTGGATTATGGGTCCAGGGATGTTCAGGGTAACCTCCGAATAAGTATCTTCTTTGCTTAGTTATCCTGCTTTCCCCTGGCTGCCCATCCAAAGCTGTCTGTCAGTTCTACTACTATACTTTTTCTATGTTCTCCTCCTTCCCCTTCTTCCTGTACTCCCTGGTGTGGGGCTGCTGATGGAACGTTGTCCTTGTGTTTTGCTTCTGTTGAAGTGTTTACCAAGAATCTGTGTAGTCAGATGTCAGCGGTCAGTGGACCTCTACTACAGTGGCTGGAGGACAGACTGGAGCAAAACCAACAGCATGTGCAGGAGCTGCAACAAGAAAAGGAAGAGCTTCTGCAAGAACTTTCTTCTCTAGAATAAAGCAGGAGACAGAACGGGGTAAAACGCTTTGCTTCCAATTTGTATTAAACACAGTCTGCAATTTCACGTACAGGATGGGTAGGAAGATGAGGGAGCAGCTCTTTTTATATCCCAGTGGGTGTGTCTTATGTCTGCAGTAAACAAACACAAAACATCTTCCAGAAAGTTTCATTGGGGCTTAATGAACCCTCCTACCTGGAACTGGCCTACACAGAGCAGATGCAGGGTGATTTAAGTAGAATATGAAAGCTTTTTAAAGACTGTGAAAGGTTCATTGGCAAGGACATTCTATAATAAAATGTCTGGGGAGTGTATCTTAAATGTTCATTTTCCCCTGGAATGAGCTAAAGGAAGAAGAGTATTTCATGTTTGATTTTGTAGTTAGGATGCTTATGTTGGACAAGCAAATAAGTACACGAGGGTCAGTGGAAAGAAGTGACTCTACCTATACTTTTTGCCCCCACTGACAGGCATGTATCTCGTGTCTTCCTTCCTGATCTCTAAAATAGGTATTCTGAGATATCTAGGAAAGGTTGAATCTATGTGGGTGCTCTTTATAACCAAAAACATGAGTTCTGGCATATTTGACCTTGAAGCAAATTCCTATTGAGCAGATCCTAGACCCTAAGAACTTCTAGTATAATATGAATGTGTTTTTCCAGAAACATTTAGGACCTAGGATGTAACAGAAATCACACTTTAAAAAGTTCTGTTGCATCCTTCTTACCATGTGTAACCACAAATGATAAGTGTGTCTTCAGAAAAGAGCCAAGCCTACCTCATACTAGAAATTACAGTGGGAATTGAAGGAGTTAGAAAGATGACAAAGAAAGTCCTAATGCCAACAACAGTGATAAAGGGTTGGTTTTTGTTTTTTCTTCCCATTTCTCCCTAAATTATTGCTTTTCAAATTTCAAAGTATAGTCCAGAACTACCTGTACCATAATAATTTGGATGTCAGACTTCATCTCTTAGGAGCGGAACCCAGAAAAGGTCATGAACTTTCCTAGGGGATATGTAGTCTAAATGTTGTATTTTCCCTCATTTCCCACAGCCACAGTTCTTCTCTATTCTTTTCTTTCCCTGTAGGAAGAATGAAAATATCCAGGAATAAAATTAATTAGGCTAAATCCATTTTGAAGATGAAAAATTGGGAGGACTCATGTTACCTGACTTCAAGATTTACTATAAAGCTGCAGTGATCAAGACAGCCCAATCAATTTTGACAAAGGTACAGAAGCAATTCAACTGAAGAAGGATAGTCTTTTCAACAAATCATGTTGGTGCAGTTGGCAAACAAAAGGAACTTTGACCTAAACTGTACACATTATACAAATTTGAAAATGTATCATGATGTTAGGTGTAAGATGTAAAACTGTAAAACCTTTAGGGAAAAAAATCATAGAAAAATCTTTAGGATCTTGGGCTAGGCAACAAGCTCTTGGCCTTCACCCCAAAAGCACAGTCCTAAAAGGAAAAAGTTAATATACTGGACTTTATCAAAAGGAAAAACTTCTGCTCTGCAAACAATTTAAGAGGAAGATGTTATTGAGAGAAATCAGTTGCAAACCATTTATCGCAATGAATCCAGAATATATAAAGTCAAGAGGAAAAAATAATACAATTAGAAAATGAGCAGAAGACATGAATAGACATAGCACTGAAGAGGGAATGTGGATAGCAAGCAAGCATAGGAGAAAATATTGAATCTTATTAGTAATCAGGGGATGCAAATTAAAACCACAAGGAATTATGACTATGTACTTATCAGAATGGCTAAAGAAAATAATAGTGAAAATGGGGACTTCGTGGCAGTTCAGTGATTGAGACTCTGCCTTTCAATGCCGGGGGCATGGATTTGATCCCCAGTTGGGGAACTAAGGTCCCACATGCCTCGGGGTGTGGCCAAATATTTTTTAAAATAGTGACAATAGGAGATGCTGTTGAGCATACAAACTGGATATCTCATACCTTGCTGAATGAAATGTAAAATGGTAAGCCACTCTGAAAAAAAGAGTTTGGAAGCTTCTAATAAAGTTAAACATTAAAGTGAAAGTGTTAGCTGCTCAGTCATGTCTGACTCTTTGGACCCCATGGACTGTAGCCTGCCAGGTTCCTCTGTCCATAGGGATTCCCCAGGCAGGAATACTGGAGTGGGTTGCCATTCCCTTCTCCAGGGGACCTTCCTGACCCAGGGATCGAAAGTTAAACAAACATGTTCTTTATTACCCAGCAGTTGTTTCTCTGGACACCTATCCCAAAGAAATAAAAGCCTATTTTGGCACAAAAACTTCTATACAGATGTTATTAGCACTTTTATTTGTAATAGCACCAAATGAAACAACCCAGATGTCCTGCAGTTGAGTGTGCAGTTAAACCAACCATTCACACCATGGGTACTACTCTGCAATGTAAAGAAACAGAATATTGATATACACAACTTGGATGGACCTCAAGTGTATTACGATGAATGAAAAAAGTCAGTCTCAACAGGTCACCTACTGTATGACTGCATATGTATAACATTATAAATTCTTGAAATGAAAAAATTATAAAATGAAGAACAGATTAATGGTTACCAGGGATAGGGACTGGAGGGGTTATGAGATATGGGTGATTATAAAGGGTAACAACACAAGCAGTTCCTTTATGCTGATAGAACAGTTCTATTTCTTGATTGTGGTTTGATTACATGAATGTATATCTGTGCTAAAACTATATACAGCTACACAAAAAAACCCACAAATGGAGTGCATGTAAAATCTGGTGAAACCAAATAAGCTCTATAGTCTAGTCAGCAGTATTGTACCATTGTCAATATGTTGGTTTTGAAGTTGGACTATAGCGATGTGTAAGATCTTACCACTGGGGGAAACTGGGACTCCCTGTACTATTTTTGCACCTTCCTGTTAATTTGTAATTATTGCAAAATAAAGAGTTGTAAGTTTTAAATAAGGAACTAGGAGGTATGGTATGTACTTTGTCAAACAAGAGTGATAAAAAGAAAATCTGAGGGGAATAAGATGATTTGAGTATTTTTACAGGCCAGCCTTCAGCATGTGTCCCTTCTAAGCTATTTACACTGATACAGTTATGGCTATTTGAAATTCTTTTTCTAACCTGATAATCTGAGTTGTAATTTGTAAAATAGGAATGTGGGGAGAGGAGGTGGGTACTCAGAAGTGTCAAAGTACATGCCATGCCTGAGGAAGCAGGGCTGGGATGAGGGCCTTGGTTGGGGCCAAATGATGTAGCAAATAAGTAAATATATTGACGGAAATGAAAGCCAGGTTTGTCAGTGTCAGAGAAATGACATACAAACATGAATAGGGGGAAGGATAAAATGAATCTTACGGTCTTGGACTGAAATTGGAAGTATTAATGTGAAAGTTTTTTCCAAGGAAAAATTTATGTATACACAGATATAGGGCTGTGTGCACATATAGATGCATGTATTTCCTGACTCTGTCCAATTCATTAGATTAGAAGAAATGATACCCCAGTAGCTATGAACACATCAAGCACCCAGATATTGGTTCTCACTAAAGGTAACCAGGGCCCCCTCTGAGAGAAATGGCTGGTTCTGGAGCTGGGGCAGACAAAGTATGAGATAAGCCCAGACCAAAGTTCCTTTGTTAGAGCTGACAAAAGGCCACTTAAAACAATGAGTAAATTCAGAGCAGTGCTTATTGGTACCAGCAGGTTTGTAGCCTCCCCACAAATTTCTCTCTCCTGTACCTTAACTTCAGCTTCTTTCAGAGATGACACTTTGATCAACTTCCAGCCTGACAGTGTGAGGCATTCTGCAGACACCCCCTCCCTTGTGAAAATTATAAAAATTATCTTTGAATTATTAAAGTCCCTGGGAGTAGTCTGAGGAGCAAATAGAAACTCAAGAAAATCCACAAAAATTCCCTAAGAATTTCTAGTATTTGAATTGAGATCTCTTAGGGGAAACACACTGACTGGAACTGCCAATCCTGGCCAGGCACCATAGTAACCATTTGCGTGAGTTATTTTAGGACAGGAGGTAGTGGTAAGGAACATGGAACTAACAAGCCACCACCAACCAGAAGAGTTCAGGAAAAGGTCAAAAGGAGATGCCACATGTCCCACCACCTCCCAGAACCCTTGCTGGAATCCATCTTGGCTGAGCAACGTGTGCACCACCAGGAAGGACCCTGAGTCAAAATAACTGGTCAAAGACAATCCAGAAACTAATCCCATCACCATAAAACCTGAGACTGCAAGCCACGTGGCAGAACAGTTCTCCTGGGTTCCCCTACCCTACTGTTCTCTGCCCAGGTGCCCCTTCCTAATAAAGTCTCTTGCTTTTTCAGCATGTGTGTCTCCTCAGACAGTTGATTTCCAGGCGTTAGACAAAAGCCTCCTCTTGGGCCCTGCGACAGATCTCCTCCCTCCTTTCCTTCTCCTAGCTCAGTAAAGAGGAGATTCCATTCCAGACTTGTGCAGCCAAGAACACAGGGTTCAACCTAGCCCTAGCTCCCAGCTGGAGGGCTTTCTTCCCATGAGAAACAGGACTTAAGCATTTCTTATCCTGCCCCCACCTCCCTGCTGCTTTGGCTAAGTCCTAGGAAAGAGCAATTGAGACATGGGAGGAGACTCTAACTTGGATATGGAGCACTGAGATCAAGGTCCCTGATCACCTTGCCCACGCCATGAAATGGTGGTTCTGTGCCTGAAAAAACCTCAGGCTACTAACCCTGGCCCTGACCATTTAGGTCCTAGAGCTGGGGTATCACTCAAAGAAGCTTGCCAGTGTCCCCATGTGCTGTTCCAGAAGCTTGGCTCAGAGATTTTTGCATAGGGAGAGAAACGGGCTATAAAACATGCTCCTAATCTTTTCCCAGAAAACTAACCAATCTGATCACATGGACCACAGCCTTGTCTAACTCAATGAAACTATGAGCCATGCTGTGTAGGGCCACCCAAGACAGACGGGTCATGGTGGGGAGTTCTGATGAAACGTGGTCCACTGGAGAGGGAATGGCAAACCGCTTGAGTATTCTTGCCTTGAGAATTCCATGAACAGTATGAAAAGGCAAAAAGATAAGACACTGAAAGATGAACTCCACAGGTTGGTAGGTACCCAATATGCTACTGGAGATCAGTGGAGAAATAACTCCAGAAAGAATGAAGAGATGGAGCCAAAGCAAAAACAACAACAGTTGTAGATGTGACGGGTGATGGAAATAAAGTCTGATGCTGTAAAAAGCAATATTGTACAGGAACCTGGAATGTTAGGTCCATGAATCAAGGCAAATTGGAAGTGGTCAAACAGGAGATGGCAAGAGTGAACATTGACATTCTAGGAATCAGCAAACTAAAATGGACTGGAATGGGTGAATTTAACTCAGATGACCATTATATCTACTACTGTGGGCAAGAATCTCTTGGAAGAAATGGAGTAGCCATCATAGTCAACAAAAAAGTCTGAAATGCAGTACTTGGAAGCAGTCTCAAAAATGACAGAATGACCTCTGTTCGTTTCCAAGGCAAAGCATTCAATATCATGGTAATCCAAGTTTATGCCCCAACCAATAACACTGAAGAAGCTGAAGTTGATCGGTTCTATGAAGACCTCCAAGACTTTCTAGGCCTAACACCCAAAAAAGATGTCCTTTTCATTATAGGGGATTGAAATGCAGAAGTGGGAAGTCAAGAGATATCTGGAATAACAGGCAAATTTGGCCTTGGAGTACAGAATGAAGCAGGGCAAAGGCTAACAGTTTTGCCAAGAGAATACACTGGTCATAGCAAACACCCTCTTCCAACAACAGAAGAGAAGACTCTACACATGGACATCACCAGATGGTCAACACTGAAATTAGACTGATTATATTCTTTGCAGCCAAAGATGGAGAAGCTCTATACAGTCAGCAAAAACAAGACCGGGAGCTGACTGTCGCTCAGATCATGAACTCCTTATTGCCAAATTCAGACTTAAATTGAAGAAAGTAGGGAAAACCACTAGACCATTCAGTTCAGTTCAGTCACTCAGTCATGTCCGTCTCTTTGCAACCCCATGGACTGCAGCATGCCAGGCTTCCCTGTACATCACCAATTCCTGGAGCTTGCTGAAACTCATGTCCATTGAGTGGGTGATGCCATCCAACCATGTCACCCTCTGTTGGCTGCTTCTGCTTTTTTGCTTTCAATCTTTCCCAGCATCAGGGTCTTTTCTGATGAGTTGGCTCTTCATATCAGGTGGCCAAAGCATTGGAGCTTCAGCCCTTCCAATGAATATTCAAGGTTGATTTCTTTTAGGATTGACTGGTTTCATCTCCTTGCAGTCCAAGGGACTCTCAAGAGTCTTCTCCAACACCACAGTTCAATAGCATCAATTATTCGGCTCTCAGCCTTGTTTATGGTCCAACTCTCACATTCATACATGACCACTGGAAAAACCATAGTTTTGACTATATGGACTTTTGTTAGGAAAGTGATGTCTCTGCTTTATAATATGCTGTCTAGGTTGGTCAAAGCTTTTCTTCCAGGGAGCAAGCTTCCAAGACATGTGGTGTCTCCTTTTAATTTCGTGGCTGCAGTCACCATCTGCAGTGATTTTGGAGCCCAAGAAAATAAAATCTGTCACTGTTTTCACTTTTCCCCCTTCTATTGGCCATGAAGTGATGGGGCCGGATGCCATGATCTCAGTTTTTGTCAGCTTTTCACTCTCCTCATTCACCGTCATCAAGAGGCTCTTTAGTTCCTCTTCACTTTCTGCCGTAAGGGTGGTGTCATCTGCATATCTGAAGTTATTGATATTTCTCCTGGCAGTCTTGATTCCAGCTTGTGATTCATCCAGCCCAGCACTTCTCATGATGTACTCTGCATATAAGTTAACTAAGTAAGGTGACAATATATAGCCTTGATGTACTCGTTTCCCAATTTGGAACCAGTCCGTTGTTCCATTTTTGGTTCTAACTGTAGCTTATTGACCTGCATATAGGTTTCTCAGGAGGCAGGTGAGGTGGTCTGGTATTCCCATCTCTTTAAGAATTTTCGAGGAGGAGCTAAGATGGTGGAGGAATAGGACGGGGACACCACGTTCTCCCCCACAAATTCATTGAAAGAACATTTGAACACTGAGAAAACACCACAAAACAACTTCTGATCACTAGCAGAGGACATCAGGCACCAAGCAAAGCAGCCCATTGTCTTCGAAAGGAGGTAGGACAAAATATAAAAGATAAAAAGAGAGCCAAAAGAGTTAGGGGTATAGATCCCTCCCAGGAAGGGAGTCTTAATAGAGGAAGTTTCCAAACACCAGGAAACCCTCTCACTGGCGGGTCTGGGGGAAGTTTTTGAATCTCGGAGGGCAACCTAACTGGGAGGAAAAATAAATAAAACCCACAGACTATATGCCTAAAAGCAACTCCCAGCAGAAAAGTACCCCAGACGCTCGCATCTGCCACCAGCAAGTGGGGGCTGAACGGAGAGGAGCGGGCGGCATTGCTTAGGGTAAGGACCAGACCTGAAAGCCCTGAGGGCCATCTGATGGAGCTAACATGAGATAGCAACTTAAACTGTGGGACAGCAAGAGAGAGAGAACTAACCTGCGAAAAGCCCTAACCAAAGGCACTGCTGGCCGTTTGCAGAACAAAGGACTGAGCAATACCAGAGAAGAGCTAGCTGGCTGCGGACCGGCCCATCCCCCGCTGGAGGCAGGAGGCAGTGGGGAGGCGGCGCCAGCCAGAGCCGGAAACAAACAAGCTTGGCCCCAGAGACGGCATCCCCTACCAAACTGCAAACAGGCTTCCAGTCTCTAACCAAAGACCTCCTGAGATTCTGGATGGTTGACATCCGCTGGGAGGGTCGCAGCCAGAAACCAGCTTTCCAGAAGGGACACAAGGCGCACCCAACCGGCACATGCGGAAACTGAGGCTGGGACTGCGGAGAGGATTATGGCACACCACACCATGGGAGAGCGTGCTCGTCAAACTCCTGGCTGCCTGAGCTGCTCGGGCCGGGGAAGGAATAAAACGCAGGTCCAACTGAGCCTGTGCCTTTGGGGAGTACCCGAGAACCTGAACCTGAGCGGCTTGGGCCTGGGAAGTGCACACAGCTCAGGGCCCGCTTCTCGTAGAGCAACCTGGAGCCTGAGCAGTGTGGACGGGGAAAGCACACACACTGTGAGCAGGGGGCAAACCCAGTGTGGCCGGAACACTGCGAGTGCTCCCCACACATGCCAGTGATATTTGTCTACAGTGCCCCTCCCTCCCCACAGCAGGACTGAACAAGCGAACCTAAACAAGAGACCACCTCCACCCACTTGTGTCAGGGCGGAAATTAGACACTGAAGAGACCTGCAAACAGAAGCCAAATAAACAAAGGGAACCACTTTAGAAGTGACAGGTGCAACAGATTAAAATCCCTGTAGTTAACACCGACTACACTGGAAAGGGCCTATAGATATTGAGAAGTGTAAGCTGGAAAAAGGAACTATCTGAAACTGAACTGAACCCACACTGCCCGCAACAGCTCCAGAGAAATTCCTAGATATATTTTTACTATTATTATTATTTTTTAATTAATTTTTTCTTTTTTTTAAAGTCCTCTATTACTCCTCTATTACTCCTTAATTTTCATTTTTATAACCCACTATAACCTTGCAAAAAAAAGGACCCTATTTTTAAAGTGAACTTCATATATATTTCTTAAATTTATTTTTTTATTTTGTATTTTTAAGAGTCTAACCTCTACTCTAGATTTTTAATCTTTGTTTTTCAGTATTTGATATCAATTTTGGACATTTAAGAATCCAACCTTCAGTACCCATTTTTACTCAGGAGTGGGATTACTGGTTTGATCACTCTCTCCCTCTTTTGACTCTCCTTTTTCTCCCCCAGATCACGTCTATTTCCTCCCTCCCCCTTCACTTCTCAGTCCAATTCTGTGAATCTCTGTGGGTGTTCTGGGCTGCAGAGAACACTTTGGGAACAGAGTACTGCCTAGATCTGTCTCTCTTCTCTTGAATCCCCCCTTTTCTCCTCCTGCTCACCTCTATCTCCTTCCTCCCTCTCCTCTTCTTCATGTAACTCTGTGAACCTCTCTGCGTGTCCCTCACTGTGGAGAATCTTTTCACCATTAACCTATAAGTTTTATTATCAGCGTTGTATGGATGGAGAAGTCTTAAGGCTAACGGAAGAATAAGACTGAAATCCAGAGGCAGGAGGCTTAAGCCCCAAACCTGAGAACAGCAGAGAACTTCTGACTACAAGGAACATCAATTAATAAGAGATCATCCAAAAGCCTCCATACCTACACTGAAACCAACCACCACCTAAGAGCCAATAAGTTCCAGAGCAAGACATACCACGAAAATTCTCCAGCAATGCAGGAACATAGCCCTGAGCGTCAATATACAGGCTGCCCAAAGTCACACGAAACTCATAGACCTAACTCAAAACTCACTACAGGACACTTCATTGCACTCCAGAGAGAAGAAATCCAGCTCCACCCACCAGAACACCGACGCAAGCTTCCCAAACAAGGAAACCTTGACAAGCCAAGCGTCCAACCCCACCCACTGGGAGAAAACTCCACAATAAAAAGAAACCACAGACTACCAGAATACAGAAAGGCCACCCCAAACACAGCAATCTAAATAAGATGAAAAAGCAAAGAAATACCCAGCAGGTAAAGGAACATGAAAAATGCCCACCAAGCCAAACTAAAGAGAGGAGGATATAGGGAATCTACCTGAAAAAGAATTTAGAATAATGATAATAAAAATGATCCAAAATCTTGAAAACAAAATGGAGTTACAGATAAATAGTCTGGAGACAAGGATTGAGACAATGCAAGAAATGTTTAACAAAGACCTAGAAGAAATAAAAAAGTCAATTAAAAATGAATAATGCAATAAATGAGATCAAAAACACTCTGGAGGGAACCAACAGTAGAATAACGGAGGCAGAAGATAGGATAAGTGAGGTAGAAGATAAAATAGTGGAAATAAATAAAGCAGAGAGGAAAAAAGAAAAAAGAATCAAAAGAAATGAGGACAACCTAAGGGACCTCTGGGACAATGTGAAATGCCTCAACATTCGAATCATAGGAGTCCCAGAAGAAGAAGACAAAAAGAAAGGCCATGAGAAAATACTTGAGGTGATAATAGCTGAAAACTTCCCCAAAATGGGGAAGGAAATAGTGACACAAGTCCAAGAAACCCAGTGAGTCCCAAACAGGATAAACCCAAGGTGAAACACCCCAAGATACATATTAATCAAATTAACAAAGATCAAACACAACAAATATTAAAAGCAGGAAGGGAGAAACAACAAATAACACACAAGGGGATCCCCATAAGGATAACAACTGATCTTTCCATAGAAACTCTTCAGGCCAGAAGGGAATGGCAGGACATACTTAAAGTAATGAAAGAGAATAATCTACAACCCAGATTACTGTACCCAGCAATGATCTCATTCAGATATGAAGGAGAATTCAAAAGCTTTACAGACAAGCAAAAGCTGAGAGAATTCAGCACCATCAAACCAGCTCTTCAACAAATGCTAAAGGATCTTCTCTAGACAGGAAACAAAGAAAAGGTTTATAAACTCAAACCCAAAACAACAAAGTAAACGGCAAAGGGATTCTACTTATCGATAATCACCTTAAATGTAAATGGGTTGAACATCCCAACCAAAAGACAAAGACTGGCTGAATGGATACAAAAGCAAGACCCCTATATATGCTGTCTACAAGAGACCCACCTCAAAACAAGGGACACATACAGCCTGAAAGTGAAGGGCTGGAAAAAAATATTTCACACAAATGGAGACCAAAAGAAAGCAGGAGTCGCAATACTCATATCAGATAAAATAGACTTTAAAATAAAGGCTGTGAAAAGAGACAAAGAAGGACACTACATAATGATCAAAGGATCAATCCAAGAAGAAGATATAACAATTATAAATATACATGCACCCAACATAGGAGCACTGCAATATGTAAGGCAAATGCTAACAAGTATGAAAGGGGAAATTAGCAATAACACAATAATAGTGGGAGACTTTAATACCCCACTCACACCTATGGATAGATCAACTAAACAGAAAATTAACAAGGAAACACAAACTTTAAATGACACAATGGACCAGCTAGACCTAATTGATATCTATAGGACATTTCACCCCAAAACAATCAATTTCACCTTTTTCTCAGGTACACAGGGAACCTTCTCCAGAATAGATCACATCCTGGGCCATAAATCTAGCCTTGGTAAATTAAAAAAAATTGAAATCATTGCAGTCATCTTTTCTGACCACAATGCAGTAAGATTAGATTTCAATTACAGGAAAAAAATTATTAAAAATTCCAACATATGGAGGCTAAATAACACGCTTCTGAATAACCAACAAATCATAGAAGAAATCAAAAAGGTAATCAAAATATGCATAAAAATGAATGAAAATGAAAACACAGCAACCCAAAACCTATGGGATGCTGTAAAAGCAGTGCTAAGTGGAAGGTTCATAGCTATACAGGCTTACCTCGAGAAACAAGAAAAAAGTCAAATAAACAGCCTAACTCTACACTTAAAGCAACTAGAGAAGGAAGAAATGAAGAACCCCAGGTTTAGCAGAAGGAAAGAGATCTTAAAAATTAGAGCAGAAATAAATGCAAAAGAAACAAGAGACCACCGCAAAAATCAACAAAGCTAAAAGCTGTTTTTTTGAAAAAATAAATAAAATTGACAAACTGTTAGCCAGACTCATCAAGAAACAAAGGGAGAATAACCAAATCAACAAAATTAGAAATGAAGATGGAGAGATCACAACAGACAACACTGAAATACAAAGGATCATAAGAGCCTACTATCAGCAGCGATATGCCAATAAAATGGACAACTTGGAAGAATTGGACAAATTCTTAGAAAAGTATAGCTTTCCAAAACTGAACCAGGAAGAAATAGAAGATCTTGACAGACCCATCACAAGCATGGAAATCAAAACTGTAATCAGAAATCTTCCAGCAAACAAAAACCCAGGACCAGATGGCTTCACAGCTGAATTCTACCAAAAATTTAGAGAAGAGCTAACACCTATATTACTCAAACTCTTCCAGAAAATTGCAGAAGGTAAACTTCCAAACTTATTCTATGAGGCCATTACCCTAATAACAAAACCAGACAAAGATGCCACAAAAAAGGAAAACTACAGGCCAATATCACTGATGAAGTGATACATGCAAAAATCCTTAACAAAATTCTAGCAAACAGAATACAACAGTATATTTAAAAGATCATACATCATGACCAAGTGGACTTTATCCCAGGAATGCAAGGATTCTTTAATATCCGCAGATCAATCAATGTAATACACCACATAAACAAATTGAAAGATAAAAACCATATGATTATCTCAATAGATGCAGAAAAAGCCTTTGACAAAATTCAACATCCATTTATGATAAAAAAAAAAACTCTGCAGAAAGCAGGAATAGAAGGAACATACCTCAATATAATAAAAGCTATATATGACAAACCCACAGCAAACATTATCCTCAATGGTGAAAAATTGAAAGCATTTCCCCTAAAGTCAAGAACAAGACAAGGGTGCCCACTCTCACCACTACTACTCAACATAGTTTTGGAAGTTTTGGCCACAGCAATCAGAGCAGAAAAAGAAATAAAAGGAATCCAGATTGGAAAACAAGAAGTAAAACTCTCACTGTTTGCAGATGACATGATTCTCTACATAGAAAACCCTAAAGACTCTACCAGAAAATTGCTAGAGCTAATCAATGAATATAGTAAATCAATATATCCTCACAGGATATAAAGTTAACACACAGAAATCCCTTGCATTCCTATACATTAACAATGAGAAAAAAGAAAGAGAAATTAAGGAAACAATACCAATCACCATTGCAATGAAAAGAATAAAATACTTAGGAGTATATCTACCTAAAGAAACAAAAGACCTATATATAGAAAACTATAAAACACTGGTGAAAGAAATCAAAGAGGACACAAATAGATGGAGAAATATACCATGTCCATGGATTGGAAGAGTCAATATTGTGAAAATGAGTGTACTGCCCAAAGCAATCTATATATTCAGTGCAATCCCTATCAAGCTACCAATGGTATTTTTCACAGAACTAGAACAAATAATTTCACAATTTGTATGGAAATACAAAAAACCTCGAATAGCCAAAGCAATCTTGAGAAAGAAGAATGGAACTAGAGGAATCACCCTGCCTGACTTCAGACTATACTACAAAGCCACAGTCATCAAGACAGTATGGTACTGGCACAAAGTCAGAAATATAGATGAATGGAACAAAATAGAAAGCCCAGAGATAAATCCACGTACCTATGGACACCTTATCTTCAACAAAGGAGGCAAGAACATACAATGGAAAAAAGACAACCTCTTTTTTCTTTTCTTTTTTTATTTATTTTTTTCCATTTATTTTTATTAGTTGGAGGCTAATTACAATATTGTAGTGGTTTTTGTCATACATTGACATGAATCAGCCATGGATTTCCATGTATTCCCCATCCCGATCCCCCCTCCCACCTCCCTCTCTACCCGATCCCTCTGGGTCTTCCCAGTGCACCAGGCCCGAGCACTTATCTCATGCATCCAACCTCTTTAACAAGTGGTGCTGGGAAAACTGGTCAACCACTTGTAAAAGAATGAAACTAGAACACTTTCTAACACCATACACAAAAATAAACTCAAAATGGATTATAGATCTAAATGTAAGACCAGAAACTATAAAACTCCTAGAGGAGAACTTAGGCAAAACATTCTCTGACATAAATCACAGCAATATCCTCTATGACCCACCTCCCAGAATATTGGAAATAAAAGCACAAATAAACAAATGGGACCTAATTAAACTTAAAATCTTTTGGACAACAAAGGAAACTATAAGCAAGGTGAAAAGACAGACTTCAGAATGGGAGAAAATAATAGCAAATGAAGCAACAAAGGATTAATCTCAAAAATATACAAGCAACTCCTGCAGCTCAATACCAGAAAAATAAATGACCCAATCAAAAAATTACCAAAGAACTAAACAGACATTTCTCCAACGAAGACATACAGATGGCCAACAAACACATGAAAAGATGCTCAACATCACCATTATCAGAGAAATGCAAATCAAATCCACAATGAGGTACCATTACACGTCAGTCAGAATGGCTGCTATCCAACTATCTACAAGCAATAAATGCTGGAGAGGGTGTGGAGAAAAGGGAACCCTCTTACACTGTTGGTGGGAATGCAAACTAGTACAGCCACTATGGACAACAGTGTGGAGATTCCTTAAAAAAACTGGAAATAGAACTGCCATATGACCCAGCAATCCCACTCCTGGGCATACACACTGAGGAAACCAGAACTGAAAGAGACACATGTACCCCAATGTTCATTGCAGCATTGTTTATAATAGCCAGGCATGGAAGCAACCTAGATGCCCATCAGCAGATGAATGGATAAGAAAGCTGTGGTACATATACACAATGGAATATTACTCAGCCACTTAAAAGAATACATTTGAATCAGTTCTAATGAGGTGGATGAAACTGGAGCCCATTATACAGAGTGAAGTAAGCCAGAAAGATAAACACCAATACAATATACTAACCCATATATATGGAATATAGAAGGATGGTAACGATAACCCTATATGCAAGACAGAAAAAGAGACACAGATGTATAGAACAGACTTTTGGACTCTATCAGAAAAGGCGAGAATGGGATGTTCTGAGAGAATAGCATTGAAACATGTATATTATCAAGTGTGAAACAGATCGCCAGTCCAGGTTGGGATGCATGAGACAAGTGCTCAGGGCTGGTGCACTGGGATGACCCAGAGGGATGGGATGGGGAGGGAGGTGGGAGGGGGGTTCAGGATGGGGAACATATGTAAATCCCTGGCTGATTCATGTCAATGTATGGCAAAAACCACTACAATAATGTAAAGTAATTAGCCTCCAACTAATAAAAATAAATGAAAAAAAAAAAAAGAATTTCCCACAGTTTGTGGTGATCCACAAAGTCAAAGGCTTTGGCATAGTCAGTAAAGCAGAGGTAGATGTTTTTCTGGAATTCTCTTGCTTCCTCTATGATCCAAAGTATGTTGGCAATTTGATCTCTGCTTCCTTCTGTGTTTTCTAAACCCTTGTACATCTGGAATTTCTTGGTTCATGTACTATTGAAGCCTAGCTTGAAGGATTCTGAGCATGACCTCCTTCCTAACATGTGAAATGAACACAATTGTGTGGTAGTTTGAACATTCTTTGGCATTGCCCTTCTTTGGGATTGGCATGAAAAGTGACCTTTTCCAGTCTTGTGGCCACTGCTGAGTGTTCCAAATTTGCTGGCATATTGAGTTCAGCACTTTAACCTCATCATCTTTTAGGATTTGAAATAGCTCAGCTGGAATTCCATCACCTTCACTAGCTTTGTTGGTAGTAATCCTTCTTAAGGCCCACTTGACTTCACACTCCAGGATGTCTGGCTCTAGATAAGTGACCACATCATCGTTATTTTCCAGTTCATTAAGATCTTTTTTGTGTAGTTCTGTGTATTCTTGCCACCTTTTCTTAATCTCTTCTGCTTCTGTTAGGTCCATACCATTTCTATCCTTTATCATGCCCATCACTGCAGAAAATGTTCCCTTGGTACCTCCAATTTTCTAGAAGAGATCTCTAGTCTTTCCTGTTCTATTTATTGGTTTCCTCTATTTCTTTGCATTGTTCACTTAAGAAGGCTTTCTCAGCTCTCCTTTGCCATTCCCTCCTCCACTGGACAAAATGTGGTTCACTGGAGGAGGAAATGACAAACCGCTCCAATATTCTTGCCTCAAGAGCCACATCAACAGTATGAAAAGGCAAATAATCACCCATACACTCCAATTCATATTGAAGTATGTAAAAGTAGAAGAAGAAATGCTGAGTCTATTCCCCTCAGGCCTTGGTGACCTGGGCTGGTGTCATATCCTGGGAGCCTAAGCATGCCTGGGGTCAAAGGCTGGAGTGTCGTGGGGCTGAGGGAACTGGGAGGACATGCCAGCCAAGGGCCCTGCCCCTCCCAATGGACCTGGACTGCCTGTTGCCCCTGCATAAGCCCACAGTCTCCAGGTCCAGGCGGGCCCTCATAGAAAAACTGAGCCTACTGCAGCCAAAGGATGGCGGAGCCTCTGGGCTGGAAGAGCTGTGAAAAATTCCCTGGACTGACTCCATGTCTCCTGATCATGGGATTCCCACCTCCAGCCGCCTTCCTGAGGGTCACCCCAGCAACAGATGACAGCACCCTCTGCAGAGTAGTCTTGTAGGAACTGGGGTGTGTCTGGAGCATAAAGCATAAGGGGGAAGAAGTAATGGGACACAAGCCTCAAGTGTTTCTTCTGGCACATTCCATCATTGACAATCCAGGAACAGGTAGCCTCCAACTAATAAAAAAAAAAAAAAAAGAATCTGCTTGCAAGACCCAGGTTGGATCCCTGGGTCAGGAAGATCCTCTGGAGAAGGAAAAGGCAACCCACTCCAGTATTCTTGCCTGGAGAATTCCATGGACAAAGGACTCTGGTGGGTTACAGTCCACGGGGTCACAGAGTTGGACATGACTGAGCCACTAACACTTTCACTTTCTGCTTGCCCAAGTAACCAGATTTGGGCATGAAGAAATGCTGCCACCTTGTGGCTGTTTCCTGTAACAGCTTTAAAACCGGTGCTGAAATGGTCTCAAACTTCACAAGGCCTGCAGGGCTGTAAATGACACCTGCCCTCAAGTAATCTCCTCATGTAAATTATCAGGAAAGAATTTAAAGATGGGCCGACTTTCAAGAAGCCAGTTTCAAGAGGTCAATTGTACTCACGTTGTATAAGATCAAAAAGCATGTGAAAGATACTCCGTCTCACTATTAAATCAAGGCAAATCAAAACTACAATGAGAAATTACCTCACACTGGAGGTAATTTAGGCCAGCATCAAAAAGATCTACAGGGAATAAATGCTCCAGAGGGTGGAGGACAAATGCAATCCTCCTATACTCTTGTGGGAATGTAAATGGCTGCAAGCCAGGATGGAAAACAGTATAGGTGTTCCTTAAAAAACGAAAACATAGAGGAACCATGGGATCCTGCAATGTGACTTCTGGGCTTAGATCCTGAGAAAACCATAATTTGAAGTCGCATGTTCACCCTTGTTTTCAGGGCAGCACTATGTACAATAGTCAAGAAATGGAATCAACCAACATGTTCATCAACAGAAAACAGGACTAACTGGTATAACCCTACATGGGAATACTACTCAGCCATAAAACACAACCAAATAATGGCATTGGCAGCAGTGTGGATGCACCAAGACATTATACTAAGTGAAGTAGGTCGGAGTGAGAAAGACAAATGTTATAAGATATCACAGATGGAATCTGTAAATTCATACAAATAAACTAGTTTACAAAAGAGAAACAAATTCACAAACATATAAAACCAATTTATGATTATGAAAAAAATGTCAGGGGGGAAGGATTATTTAAGACTTTGGAATTAACATGCACACACTAATGAATATCAAGTAAGTAATCCAAAACGACCTCCTGAATAGCACAGGGAAATCTTCTGGACACAATGTAATAACCTATATGGGGAAAAGGACCCCCCCAAATAATAGATATACATCTTTGTATAACTGAACACCTAAAACAAAAGTTCCTGAACACCTAAAACAAACCCTAACATTTGATATCAAATCTACTCCAGTATGAAATAAAAATGAAATTGTTGTTCAGTTTCTAAATTGTGTCCAACTCTCTGAGACCCCATGTATTGCAGCACACCAGGCTTTCCTATCCTTCACTATCTCCCGGAATTTGCTCAAACTCATGTCCATTGAGTCAGTGATGCTATCTGGCCATCTCATCCTCTGTCACCCCCTTCTCTTTCTGCCTTAAATCTTTCCCAGAATCAGGATCTTTTTCAGTGAGTCAGTTCTTTGCATCAGGTGGCCAAAGTATCGGAGCTTCAGCATCGGTCCTTCTAATGTATATTCAGGGTTGATTTCCTTCAGGGTTGACTGGTCTGATCTCCTTGCAGTCCAAGGGACTCATGTCCTACAGGTCCCAGAATTCTTCTCACTGGCATCCATCTTGGCTGAGCAATGTGTGCTCCACCAGGAAGGACCCTGAGTCAGAATGATTGGACAAACACAATCTGGAAACTAACCCCATGACCATAAAACACGAGACTGTGAGCCACTTGGCAGAGCAGTCCTCCTGGGTTCCCTTAGCCTCCTTCTCTCCACCCAGGTGCCCTTTCCCGATAAAGTCTATTGCTTTGTCAGCATGTGTGACTCCTCAGACAATTCATTTCTGATTTTTAGACAAAAGTCCATTCTCGAGCCCTGGAAGGGGTCCACCTTTCTGCAACAACACTTCACTGCCAAGGGCCCAACTGAAAACTGCATGGCATGGCCAAAAAAAAAAAAAAAAATTGGACTCTGACCCTCAGCTCAACAAAATGCTGCTGCTGAGGTTGCTACAACTTCTTACATGCATTGTTGACTGAAAAAATATACACATAAAAATTGAGAGTTATGTTTTATTTGACAGAAATTTTTAGGACTTAAGCTCAGGAGGCAGCATCTCAAGTAGCCCTGAGAGAAGTGATCCAAGGAGGCAGGTGGTAGGAGAGAGAAGACAGGTTATTTAGAAGTTTTGCAACAAAGGACAAGTAGTAGGAACAAAAGATTACTGTTAAAAACAAACAAACAGTGTTGCAATGAACATTGGGGTACACGTGTCTCTTTCAGTTCTGGGTTCCTCGGTGTGTATGCCCAGGAGTGGGATTGCTGGGTCATATGGCAGTTCTATTTCCAGTTTTTTTAAGGAATCTCCACACTGTTGTCCATAGTGGCTGTACTAGTTTGCATTCCCACCAACAGTGTAAGAGGGTTCCCTTTTCTCCACACCCTCTCCAGCATTTATTGCTTGTAGACTTTTGGATAGCAGCTATTCTGACTGGACATGGAAGCAACCTAGATGCCAAGCAGCAGACAAATGGATAAGAAAGCTGTAGTACATATACACAATGGAATATTACTCAGCCATAAAAAAGAATACATTTGAATCAGTTCTAATGAGATGGATGAAACTGGAGCCCATTATACAGAGTGAAGTAAGCCAGAAAGATAAACACCAATATAGTATACTAATGCATATATATGGAATTTAGAAAGATGGTAATGATAACCCTATATGCAAGACAGAAAAAGAGACACAAATGTATAGAACAGACTTTTGAACTCTATGGGAAAAGGCAAGGGTGGGATGATCTGAGAGAACAGCATCAAAACATGTATATTATCAAGTGTGAAACAGACCGCCAGTCCAGGTTGGATGCATGAGACAAGTGCTTGGGGCTGGTGCACTGAAATGACCCAGAGGGATGGGATGGGGAGGGAGGTGGGAGAGGGGTTCAAGATGGGGAACACATGTAAATCCATGGCTGATTCATGTCAATGTATGGCAAAAACCACTATAATAATGTAAAATAATTAGCCTCCAACTAATAAAAATAAATGAGAACAAACAAACAAACAAACAAAAAACACCTAGCTATCTCAAGTTAAGGAATTTGGTGCTTTTCTATGTATGGGAAGATGCAAAAGTCTGGGCTCACTGAGATCATTTCTTTGATGTGCACCTCAGCTATCTGGGGTCAGTATCCTGTGTTTTTTTATGCTGATTTTCCTCAGGGCTCACCATTGGGAGTGGCTGCAGTCTGATGGCTGCTGGATGGTGGGTGTTCTTTCCTTCCTGAGTTCCCTCAGGGCTCATCAATTCACCACATGGTGGCTGCAATCGCTGATGACTGTGACAGCCTTCATTTACTGATAATGGCAGGACATAATTCCATTTCTTCTGGTATGAAGTTACTAACACCCAGTTGCAGGGGTGAAGTCCTGGGTAGAGGAGAGATAGTGGACTCAGGCCAGCAAGGCTAAAGTGGTGGGAGGGGCGAGGAGGCGTGTCTGGGATTCGTTGGCCAATCAAAGAGGACTGGGGCGGGGCCTGTCACGCACCATACAACTGAGGGGTTCCTCGCAGGAAGGCTAACCTCGTCTAGAGTGCTAAGCGGTGTCAGTGCAGCCCTCTACCTTTCTCTGATCTTCCAGCTTTCGAGTGAGGACGTGAGTCTCCGCCGAGTCAGAGGACTATGGGGATAGGAAGGCGTGGCGGCTGCGGGGCGGACGAATCGGGCCTGCAGGAATTGGAGGGGCAGAGATTAGCACAGGCGATTTGCAGCGGCCCCTCCTGTCTAGTCCACATCTTCGCCTTCACAGCGCCGCCTTCTGAGCAGGATTCTGATCCCTCTTGGGTTGGTCCCTGGCAGGTCCGAGGCGGGAGCCCCAGGAGCGGCCATCCACTGTGGCTGTAGGTCCGATGCTGAGGGGGCAAAGAGTTTGGAACTCAGAATGGGCCCTCTGGGACTGGCCCATCGCTCCCTCCCCTCCTGTGACTGCTAGGTTGGACTGGGCTACCAACAATGATGATAGTTATTTTAAAATGTAAGCAAATTGCTGCTAACAACATGGCTTATGGGCTCGGCCCTGTTATTTTTTATTTAAAGTCCTTGTTTCCCCACCTCTGGAGATTGGCAGCTGATCGCTTGTCCAGGAGGGTCCTAGGGTGACCACGACGGAGGGGAGGCACATTCAGGACGTCTGGGTTGCTGGGGGGCCTCTCCATTCTTGTCTGGGCACTAGAAATGTCTTACTCCACCAGGGTGAGACCAGACATGGGCAGGAGAGCTCTGCTTTCTGGGCTCAGAGGTCTCCTATTGTCACCTCTGGACAAACCCAGAATGATCACTGGGCACCTAACCTCCTAGCTTCACCTCCTCCTCTCTCTCCTTGAGGAGAAAACATGGTAAAATAAAAATCGACTCTGTTTGGTTTATCTCATTCTGCTAAAGTTCTTGGTTTGATCATAATTAGATATGCCATCTTACAGCATTTACAAACCAGTCCCACCAGGAGGTATTGTGAGACATGTAATTAGTTTTGATTGGATTTAATCCCTCCTTTTATCACAGAAGTGCACTGGCTGCGACGGATCCTGCAGAAGCATGGCCGTGAGGAGCTGCCCCTCGCCCAAGGTCAGGGGCTGCGGCCTAGAGGAGCTACCCCACCTCCAAGGAGCGACTGCTGCCTGGCACAGGAGGGCTGAGAGGAGCTACTCCACGTTCAAGGTCAGGAGGGGCGGCCATGAGAAGATACCCTTCCTCCAAGGTAAGGAGCAGTGGCTGCGCTTTGCTAGAGCAGACGTGAAGAGATATCCCACGTGCGAGGTAAGAGAAACCCAAGTAAGATGGTAGGTGTTGCGAGAGGGCATCAGAGGCAGACACATTAAAACCATAATCACAGAAAACTAGCCAGTCTGATCACAGGACCACAGTCATGTCTAACTCAATGAAACTAAGCCATGCCGTGTGGGGCCACCCAAGACAGTCAGGTCATGATGGAGAGGTCTGACAGAATGTGGCCCACTGGAGAAGGGAATGGCAAACCACTTCAGTATTCTTGCCTTGAGAACCCCATGAACAGTATGAGAAGGCAAAATGACAGGATACTGAAAGAAGAACTCCCCAGGTGCCCAATATGCTATGGGAGATCAGTGGAGAAATAACTCCAGAAAGAATGAAGGGATGGAGCCAAGCAAAAACAATACCCAGACGTGGATGTGACTGGTGATAGAAACAAGGTCTGATGTTGTAAAGAGCAATATTGCATAGGAACCTGGAATGTTAGGTCCATGAATCAAGGCAAACTGGAAGTGGTCAAACAGGAGATGGCCAGAGTGAATGTCGACATTCTAGGAATCAGCGAACTAAAACGGACTGGAATGGGTGAATTTAACTCAGATGACCATTATATCTACTACTGTGGACAGGAATCCCTTAGAAGAAATGGAGTAGCCATCATAGTCAACAAAAGAGTCCGAAATGCAGTACTTGGATGCAATCTCAAAAACGACAGAATGATCTCTGTTCGTTTCCAAGGCAAACTATTCAATATCATGGTAATCCAAGCCTATGCCCCAACCAGTAACACTGAAGAAGCTGAAATTGAACAGTTCTATGAAGACCTACAAGACCTTTTAGAACTAACACTCAAAAAAGATGTCCTTTTCATTATAGGGGCCTGGAATGCAAAAGTAGGAAGTCAAGAAACACCTGGAGTAACAGGCAAATTTGGCCTTGGAGTATGGAATGAAGCAGGATAAAGGCTAATAGAGTTTTGCCAAGAGAATGCACTGGTCATAGCAAACACCCTCTTCCAACAACACAAGAGAAGACTCTACACATGGACATCACCAGATGGTCAACAACGAAATCAGATTGATTATCTTAGCCGCGTTCTTATCAATTTTTTTTTTGAAGGGCATGATAGTTTATTTTTTAAAAATTGTACCACACTGATCATAATGACCAGCATACACATTATGATGGCTTTTCTCTTGGGTATTAACATTGCAGTATTTTTGTATACTGAAATGTTTCAATAGGACCAAGAATGTTAGCGAGGTAAAGATCTTAGATGAAAATGAACACTAATGATCCTGGTGTCCTACCCCATAGAATTAATTTAAACCCCTTATGAATCAGTGGCATTATCATGTTATGTAGTTCTGAAGAATGAAAGTTCTCTTCTAAATAGGCAGCATGAACCTATACCTTCTTGCTCTTTAATCTTTAGCTCTTACAATTTGAACTATGTCCACCCTGGCCAAAGCACAATCATACAAGACACCTCAGATAATTTCCATGCTACCATTGCACAAGTTTAGTGATTTTTACTTAAACAAACAAAAAATCAAACCACTGTCAAAAAAAGGAGGCAAATAAAAATGATTTTCCAATCATTTGAAAAGCATAGTGCTTATTTGTCCAATACAGACTCAAACTTAAATTAAATGCTATCATTATCATCTCTAAACTTCTGCAATAAAATTAACATATATATATATATGGGTTTCATTTATAGAACTGTATCTTGCAATCAACAGGAGAAAGTTATTTTTGTAGAGAACAATATATTTGGTTACAGTTCCACATGTCGATAGTAGAGACAAAGCCACATGATGTTAAATCTGGCTCTAAGTTACCTAAGGTATAAAATTTTGATCAAATCTGATCTTAAAAATTAAACCCATGTGAGATTACTTTTTCCAGTAAATGTGCTATTGAGAAATCATTTTAATAACCTTCACTTTGTATGACTATCTGCAAATTGACCCTTTTCTTTTAATCAATGTGACTCACCAACATTTCAAACTGACCTCTTTACTTCTATGTTACCACTTGAATACCCAGGGATTTCTGAGGCAGCATAAGTTTGACTTCATTAAAAACAGTAGACACTTTAACCTTTCAGTGACAGTTTTTAAACCTGTAAACTCAAGAATCACATTATTGAGCTCAGCAACTATAAAAACGTTGAGATTCTGGTATTTCAAACCAAAATCTCTTTGTGCTTTTTAGATTAAGCTGCTTTTGAATATTTTTGGTATTTATCAGTCATTTGTATTTCCCTTATAGTAATAAAAGAATATACTTAAAGTAATTTTTAAGGTTAAATGTCCTGGGGGCTTATCAATACTTTAAAAAAAATTACTTTTTTCCATCAGCATTTGGAATAGTAGAAATTATTTCTGGTCCCTCATTAGATCAACCAACATTACTTTTCATCACGTATAACACTGAATTTTATAGACATCCCTGAAAAGTTTTTGATTAAGTAAACAAGTGAATTACAGTGGAGTCTCAACCAGTTAACAGTGTAGATCCATTAAAAAACACACACACACACACTGAATATTAAAAGAAAAATTTCAAGCTAAAAAAGAAGAAAAAGAAAAGAAAACTCTCTTAAGAATTAAAACCGAGTGTGTATTGTCACTGATTCTGTGCTCATGTCCCCAACAGATTAGACCCCTTCCCCGGGTTGTAAGACATGTTCGATTAAATCTTCACGTCAAGTTTCCAGGACACTTGAGTGAAGAGACTAGGCTTACTGCAGCATCTAAGGGAACAGAGTGGTACCATCTTCTTCACTAACAGACACCCTCTCTGAAGGTGAACATGAGTCTCCCTCCACTGTGCTCGCCAGCATCGATCCTGGAGACAAAACTCGCTGGGCAAACTGATGACAGCTGATCCTCCCACCATGCCCCCCGTGCCAACAGGAGGTTCCCAGCAGTTTGTCATTATGTGCACTGGCCTTTCACTCTTTCCATCAGAAAAGTTGTGGTTACTTTAAAAAGGGGTAGGGGGGGTGGAGAAATGAAAAACCAAGAGTCTAAAGGCACAAAGTCGCATAGCTGCTCTAGTTGGAGTTTGTAAACAGAGAATAGGCTGAATTTAGGTAATCCCAACCTATGAGAGTAAAAAGGCATCCACAGCAGGCTTTTAACCAGCCAGCTTCTTTGAGACCCTTCATGGGTTTTGAGGTCTACAAAGTATGCACTAAAATACCCATTCTTCAAAAAGCAATAAGGCAAATAGTATACTCATTATTCCAAAAGTTACAATGGTAGTGTAGGCATACATAGTTAATTTAGTTACAATGTGTGGTACTGTTTCTGTTATATAACCATATTAACTGCTTCTTTCCTACATAATTATATATTCAGCCCAGTTTCAGTTGAACACAAAACCATCCTTGTACCACTGCTGATAGTTGGCAATAGTTCTTTGATAGCAGTTTGTATTCTGCTATAGAAATTATCCTTGAACTGAAAAAAAAAGTCCAAAATCCAACGTCCAGTCATTAAACACTATCATATTTGTGAAGAGCCTTTTCCAACTTCTGTGTCACTTTTTGGAAAAATATTATTTGTTGTTGTAAGAAATGCTGCATTTGTGATTTAAAGTCTCTTACTCGAATTTGATGGAAGTGGTGAATTTCAGCCAAAGTAGCAAAAGAAATAGTGTTACAGCGATCCTGAATGCCATCAGCCTTTTGGACTTCCATCTTCCCTTCTTCCACGTGTCGCCTACTCTCCTTTACTTTGGTAAGAGCTCCTTTCTGGACGTGGATGATGTCAGGGAAGTTGGCCAGGTGGCGCTGATACAACGCCAACAGGTCCATGACCGGGTCCAGGTCGTGCCTGGGCTGCTCGGTGAACAGCTTGCCGATGGCGTCGTAGGCATCTCCGGTGAAGGCGATGGCCTGGTTCAGGCTGGCCGAGAAGGCCTGCTGGTCCAGCTCAAAGGCCTGGCTGAGGCCGCGGAAGGACTGCCCCACCCTCTGGTACTCCTTGAATTATGAAGATATGAAAACAAGGGGTCTGATTTGATTTTCTAAGGTGTATAAGGGCTAGAATTTTAGGTGGACTCTTCTTGCTTTTTGGAAAGTGCTTTTCAACTAAAGTCAGGGGACATGAAAGCCTGGGGTTGGATGGGGAGAGGCAAAAGGCTCTTGCTATCACCCACTTTGCTAAGCACATCACTTCTTTCATTGGACATCAGCTCAGATATGTAATACCTGATAATGAGCTGCAGCACAGAAATTTTGGCCTGGTTCTCGTCCTGAACAGAATTCACTGTTTTATGAAACAAGTGTTTTTGGTGTTTGTGGTGAGCACAGGTGCTATGAACCTAATTGGCTCCCCTCCAAAAAGTTAATATGTTGAAGCCCTAACCCCAAGTGTGACTGGATCTGGACATAGGGTAGTTATGTAACTAATTGAGATGGACAGAGGGGCATAATTGGATAGGACTGTGGCCATATGGAAGAGGAAGAGATATCAGATCATTCCCCTACATGTGAGGACCCAACAAGAAGATGACCACTAGCAAGACAGAAAGAGAGCTATAACCAAAAACTGACACTGCTAGATCTTGATTCTCAGATTTCCATCCTCCACAACTGTGAGAAAAATGAACTTCTGTTATTTATGCCACCTAGTCTACAGTATTTTGTTATGGCAAGCCTAGCTGACTAATATAATCAAGAAAACAAATAAATAGATGAGTCCAGATGGCTGCCCTAAAATGAAGCATTTATCACTTGAAATTTATAAGAACCAATCACCTATAATCCTACCAATTAGACATATTAGCATTTAAGTGCCTAAGCATCTGCACTGTGGTCTATTAATATCCATATATTTTCTGACTAAAGGGGATTCAATCAGTTCAGTTCAGTCGCTCAGTCGTGTCTGACTCTTGGCGACGCCATGAATCACTGCACACCAGGCCTCCCTGTCCATCACCAACTCCCGGAGTTTACTCAAACTCATGCCCATCGAGTTGGTGATGCCATCCAGCCATCTCATCCTCTGTCATCCCCTTCTCCTCCTGCCCCCAATCCCTCCCAGCATCAGGGTCTTTTCCAATGAGTCAACTCTTCGCATGAGGTGGCCAAAGTACAGGATTTTCAGCTTCAGCATCAGTCCTTCCAATGAACACCCAGGACTGATTTCATTTAGGATGGACTGGTTGGATCCCCTTGCAGTGCAAGGGACTCTCAAGAGTCTTCTCCAACACCACAGTTCAAAAGCATCAATTTTTCGGTGCTCAGCTTTCTTCACAGTTCAACTCTCACATCCATACATGACCACTGGAAAAACAATAGCCTTGACCAGACGGACCTTAGTTGGCAAAGTAATGTCTCTGCTTTTTAATATGCTATCTAGGTTGGTCATAACTTTCCTTCCAAGGAGTAAGTGTCTTTTAATTTCATGGCTGCAATCACCATCTGCAGTGATTTTGGAGCCTCCAAAAATAAAGTCAGCCACTGTTTCCACTGTTTCCCCATGTATTTGCCATGAAGTGATAGGACCAGATGGCCATGATCTTAGTTTTCTGAATGTTGAACTTTAAGCCAAATTTTTACTCTCCTCTTTCACTTTCATCAAGAGGCTCTTTAGTTCTTCACTTTCTGCCATAAGGGTGGTGTCATCTGCATATCTGGTGTTATTGGTATTTCTCCTGGCAATCTTGATTCCAGCTTGTGCTGCTTCCAGACCAGCATTTCTCATGATGTATTCTGTGTATAAGTTTAATAAGCAGGATGACAATATACAGCCTTGATGTACTCCTTTTCCTATTTGGAACCAGTCTGTTGTTCCATGTCCAGTTCTAACTGTTGCTTCCTGACATGCATACAGGTTTCTCAAGAGGCAGGTCAGGTGGTCTGGTATTCCCATCTCTTTCAGAATTTTCCACAGTTTATTGTGATACACACAGTCAAAGGCTTTGGCGTAGTCAATAAAGCAGAAATAGATGTTTTTCTGGAACTCTCTTGCTTTTTCAATGATCCCATGGATATTGGCAATTGGTCTCTGGTTCCTCTGCCTTTTCTAAAACCAGCTTGAACATCTGGAAGTTCTCGGTTCATGTATTGCTGAAGCCTGGCTTGGAGAATTTTGAGCATTACTTTACTAGCGTGTGAGATGAGTGCAACTGTCCGGTAGTTTGAGCATTCTCTGGCATTGCCTTTCTTAGGGATTGGAATGAAAATGGACTTTTTCCAGTCCTGTGGCCACTGCTGAGTTTTCCAAATATGCCAATTTGCTGGCATATTGAGTGCAGCACTTTCACAGCATCATCTTTCAGGATTTGAAATAGCTCAACTGGAATTCCATCACATCCACTAGCTTTGTTCGTAGTGATGCTTTCTAAGGCCCACTTGACTTCACATTCCAGGATGTCTGGCTCTAGGTGAGTGATCACACCATTGTGATTATCTGGCTCATAAACATCTTTTTTGTACAGTTCTTCTGTGTATTCTTGCCACCTCTTCTTAATATCTTCTGCTTCTGTTAGGTCCATACCGTTTCTGTCATTTATCAAACCCATCTTTGCCTGAAATGTTCCCTTGGTATCTCTACTTTTATTGAAGAGATCTCTAGTCTTTCCCATTCTGTTGTTTTCCTCTATTACTTTGCATTGATCGCTGAGGAAGGCTTTCTTGTCTCTCCTGGCTATTCTTTGGAACTCTGCATTCAAATGGAAATATCTTTCCTTTTCTCCTTTGCTTTTTGCTTCCCTTCTTTTCACAGCTATTTGTAAGGCCTCCTCAGACAACCATTTTTCCTCTTTGCATTTCTTTTCCATGGGGATGGTCTTGATCCCTGTCTCCTGTACAATGTCACGAACCTCCGTCCATAGTTCATCAGGCTCTCTGTCTATCAGATCTTTTTTTTTTTTTTTTTTTTTAGGGCCAAGTCTGTGTTTTACTTTTTGAAAACAGTTTTGTTTTTTCATTTATTTTTATTAGTTGGAGGCTAATGACTTTACAGTATTGTAGTGGTTTTTGTCATACATTGACTTGAATTAGCCATGGATTTACATGTATTCCCCATCCGGATCCCCCTTCCCACCTCCAACTCTACCCACTCCCTCTGGGTCTTCCCAGTGCACCAGGCCCGAGCACTTGTCTCATGCATCCAAACTGGGCTGGTGATCTGTTTCACCCCAGATAATATACATGTTTCGATGCTGTTCTCTTGAAACATCCCACCCTTGCCTTCTCTCACAGAGTCCCAAAGTCTTTTCTGTACATCTGTGTATCTTTTTCTGTTTTGCATATAGGGTTATCATTACCATCTTTCTAAATTCCATATATATGTGTTAGTATACTGTAATGGTCTTTATCTTTCTGGCTTACTTCACTCTGTATAATGGGCTCCAGTTTCATCCATCTCATTAGAACTGATTCAAATGAATTCTTTTTAATGGCTGAGTAATATTCCATGGTGTATATATACCACAGCTTCCTTATCTGTTGATGGGCATCTAGGTTGCTTCCATGCCCTGGCTATTATAAACAGTGATGTGATGAACATTGGGGTGCATGTGTCTCTTTCAGATCTGGTTTCCTCAGTGTTTATGCGCATAAGTGGGATTGCCGGGTCATATCGCAGTTCTATTTCCAGTTTTTTAAAGGAATCTCCACACTGTTTTCCATAGCGGCTGTACTAGTTTGCATTCCCACCAACAGTGTAAGAGGGTTCCCTTTTCTCCACACCCACTTCAGCATTTATTCCTTGTACACTTTTGGATAGCAGCCATCCTGACTGGCATGTAATGGTACCTCATTATGGTTTTGATTTGCATTTCTCTGATAATGAGTGATGTTGAGCATCTTTTCATGTGTTTGTCAGCCATCTGTATGTCTTCTTTGGAGAAATGTCTGTTTAGTTCTTTGGCCCATTTTTTGATTTGGTCATTTATTTTTCTGTAGTTGAGCTTCAGGAGTTGCTTGTATATTTTTGAGATTAATCCTTTGTCTTTTGCTTTGTTTGCTATTATTTTCTCCCAATCTGAGGACTGTCTTTTCACCTTGCTTATAGTTTCCTTTGTTGTGTAAAAGCTTTTAAGTTTAATTAGGTCCCATTTGTTTATTTTTGCTTTTGTTTCTAATATTCTGGGAGGTGAGTCATAGAGGATCCTGCTGTGATTTATGTCAGAGAGTGTTTTGCCTATGTTCTCCTCTAGGAGTTTTGTGGTTTCTGGTCTTACATTTAGATCTTTAATCCATTTTGAGTTTATTTTTGTGTATGGTGTTAGAAGGTGTTCCAGTTTCATTCTTTTACAGGTGGTTGACCAGTTTTCCCAGCATCACTTGTTAAAGAGGTTGTCTTTTCTCCATTGTATAGTCTTGCCTCTTTTGTCAAAGACAAGGTGTCCATAGGTTCGTGGATTTATCTCTGGGCTTTCTATTCTGTTCCATTGATCTATATTTCTGTCTTTGTGCCAGTACCATACTGTCTTGATGACTGTGTCTTTGTAGTAGAGTCTGAAGTCAGGCAGGTTGATTCCTCCAGTTCCATTCCTTCTTTCTCAAGATTACTTTTGGCTATTCGAGGTTTTTGTATTTCCATACAATTGTGAAATTATTTGTTCTAAGTTCTGTGAAAAATACCATTGGTAGCTTGATAGGGATTGCATTGAATCTATAGATTGCTTTGGGTAGAATAGCCATTTTGACAATATTGATTCTTCCAATCCATGACACGGTATGTTTCTCCATCTGTTTGTGTCCTCTTTGTTTCTTTCATCAGTGTTTTATAGTTTTCTATGTATAGGTTTTGTTTCTTTAGGTAGATATACTCCTAAGTATTTTATTCTTTTTGTTGCAATGGTGAATGGTATTGTTTCCTTAATTTCTCTTTCTGTTTTTTCATTGTTAGTGTATAGGAATGCAAGGGATTTCTGTGTGTTAATTTATATCCTGCAACTTTACTATATTCGTTGATTAGCTCTCGTAATTTTCTGGTAGAGTCTTTAGGGTTTTCTATGTAGAGGATCATGTCATCTGCAAACAGCGAGAGTTTCACTTCTTCTTTTCCTATCTGGATTCCTTTTACTTCTTTTTCTGCTCTGATTTCTGTGGCCAAAACTTCCAAAACTATGTTGAATAGTAGTCGTGAGAGTGGGTACCCTTGTCTTGTTCCTGATTTCAGGGGAAATGCTTTCAATTTTTCTCTATTTAGGGTAATGCTTGCTGTGGATTTGTCATATATAGCTTTTATTATGTTGAGGTATGTTCCTTCTATTCCTGCTTTCTGAAGAGTTTTAATCATAAATGGATGTTGAATTTTGTCAAAGGCTTTTTCTGCATCTCTTGAGATAATCATATGGTTTTTATCTTTCAATTTGTTAATGTGGTGTATTACATTGATTGATTTGCAGATATTAAAGAATCCTTGCATTCCTGGGATAAAGCCCACTTGGTCATGGTGTACGATTTTTTTTAATATGTTGTTGGATTCTGCTTGCTAGAATTTTGTTAAGGATTTTTGCATCTATGTTCATCAGTGATACTGGCCTGAAGTTTTCTTTTTTTTGTGGCATCTTTGCCTGGTTTTGGAATTAGGGTGATGGTGGCCTCATAGAATGAGTTTGGAAGTTTGTCTTCTTCTGGAATTCTCTGGAAGAGTTTGAGTAAGATAGGTGTTAGCTCTTCTCTAAATTTTTGGTAGAATTCAGCTGTGAAGCCATCTGGTCCTGGGCTTTTGTTTGCTGGAAGATTTCTGATTACAGTTTCGATTTCCTTGCTTGTGATGGCTCTGTTAAGATCTTCTATTTCTTCCTGGTTCAGTTTTGGAAAGTTATACTTTTCTAAGAACTTGTCCATTTCTTCCAAGTTGTCCATTTTATTGGCATAGAGCTGCTGGTAGTAGTCTCTTATGATCCTTTGTATTTCAGTGTTGTCTGTTGTGATCTCTCCATTTTCGTTTCTAATTTTGTTAATTTGGTTCTTCTCCCTTTGTTTCTTAATGAGTCTTGCTAATGTTTTGTCAATTTTGTTTATTTTTTCAAAAAACCAGCTTTTAGCTTTGTTGATTTTTGCTATGGTCTCTTTAGTTTCTTTTGCATTTATTTCTGCCCTAATTTTTAAGATTTCTTTCTTTCTATTAACCCTGGGGTTCTTCATTTCTTCCTTCTCCTGTTGCTTTAAGTATAGAGTTAGGTTATTTATTTGACTTTTTTCTTGTTTTTTGATGTAGGCCTGTAATGCTATGAACCTTCCCCTTAGCATTGCTTTTACATTGTCCCATAGGTTTTGGGTTGTTGTGTTTTCATTTTCATTCATTTCTATGCATATTTTGATTTCTTTTTTGATTTCTTCTATGATCTGTTGGTTATTCAGAAGCATGTTATTTAGCTTCCATGTGTTTGAATTTTTAATAGTTTTTTTTCCTGTAATTGAGATCTAATCTTACTGTACTGTGGTCAGAAAAGATGACTGCAATGATTTCAATTTTTTTGAATTTACCAAGGCTAGATTTATGGCCCAGGATGTGATCTATTCTGGAGAACATTCCATGTGCACTTGAGAAAAAGGTGAAGTTGATTGTTTTGGGGTGAAATGTCCTATAGATATCAATTAGGTCTAGCTGGACCATTGTGTCATTTAAAGTTTGTGTTTCCTTGTTGATTTTCAGTTTAGTTGATCTATCCATAGGTGTGAGTGGGGTATTAAAGTCTCCAACTATTATTGTGTTACTGTTAATTTCCTCTTTGATACTCGTTAGTGTTTGCCTTACATATTGTGGTGCTCCTATGTTGGGTGCATATATATTTATAATTGTTTTATCTTCTTCCTGGATTGTTCCTTTGATCATTGTGTAGTGTCCTTCTTTGTCTCTTTTCACAGCCTTTATTTGAAAGTCTATTTTATCCGATATGAGTATTGCAACTCCTGCTCCCTTTTGGTCTCCGTTTGTGTGAAATATTTTTTTCCAGCCCTTCACTTTTAGTCTGTATGTGTCCCTTGTTTTCAGGTGGGTCTCTTGTAGACAGCATATATAGGGGTCTTGTTTTTGTATCATCTTTGATCCCTAGGGCATGGTGTCATCTGTTGAGAATGCATGGTATACTGTGATTAGGGCAAAAGCTGGAATCCCATTCCTCCTATATCCATCCCACAATCCACATTCAAAAAATGTCATGATCAGATGCCAGGCCTTGATGGACCATCCATGGAACCACTCCAAGCATTGATATGGAGCCATGCTCAAGTCCCTACACTTGGAGGGACCTGTAGACCTCCAACCTCATCCCTCTCTGGGAGAAATCTCACTTCCTTCTCTATTACCTGAGATGTCCTTTCTCCCAACCAGGTAGCCTGCCAGGCTCCTCTATCGATGGGATTATCCCAGCAAGAATACTGGAGTGGGTTGCCATGGCCTCCTCCAGGGGATTTTCCTGACCCAGGGATCAAACCTGAATCTCCTGTGTCTCTTGCATTGCAGCTGGATTCATTACTGACTGAGCCACCAGGGAAGTCATTTCCAGTCATTTCCAAATGTGTTCACAAAGGACAAAAGAAACCTGGCTTCAGACAACTTCTGCTTCCAGCTATTATAAATCTCCCATGCAGCAGGGGGCAGGAGCCCAAGGCCTGGCTTCCTGGTGCAGTGAGGGTAAGCACAGGGAGAACAAAGATTAACCACCTCAGAAGTACAGGTCCTGATACCTCTGCTAAAGTTCTGCCACCAGCAACCAAAGGTGCCCAGGCTGCCAGGTCCCACTCCTGGCTCTGGCAATCGGCATGGGGAGCAACTTCTTGTCCATTTTTCTCTGTGCTCAGGAGCACATGCTTTGGAGTCACACACATCCACAAAGAGATGATAATGACACCTCACTAGGGGGGATGTTGTGATATGAAATCCAGTCACTAACATGAAGAACCTAGATCTGGGCCCCTCTAAACAATCTGCCTCATAAATAGTAGTAGCTCATTCCTTTGTTGATTAGAGAACTTATGTGGTCACGACCTGCCCCTTCAGTCAGGGCCCCTTACCCAGATTGCAGGTCAGAATCACCTTGGGGATCTTTTTCTAAACCTGCATATTAATTTCCCTTGTTGGTGAAAATAGGGCTTCTGTATCAAAAGCCATTCAACTTATTCAGGCATAATGACATGGGCCTTAAGAAATACATATGCCCATTTGGCACCAATAGTGTATGGCATTGTCCATTTTCCCTTCATTCTACCAGCATCAGTCATTAACAACTTTTTTCTTTACTCCCATATAGGATCTCTTCATTCTCCCCAGACAAGTCCCAGTGGAAGAGTCACCTCAGAAGGTGTGTCTGTAAACTTATAGATTCACAAGCTCCTTTGCTAGGGTTGCCAGGTTTAGCAAATAAACACACAGGATGCCCAGTTGTACTTGAACTTCAGATGAACAAAGAAATATTTCATGCAAAAAACTACACTAAAAATACTTGTTTATTTTATTTTTTGGTTGTTGTTTATTTTAAATTCAAATTTAAATGGTTTAAGTATAATCCAGTAACCCTACAAATGGAGTGATCAGGAAGAGAATCAAGATGCTCTTGTCAACAGCACCAGCTGAGTCCCCAAGCAGAAACCAGCACCAATGCTCATCCATGTGAATGAGCTTTCTTGGATGTACTAGTGAAAGGTTGTTGCTGAATGATAAGACGCCAGGATTCTTGGCCTCCGGAGGAGACGAATTCAATCCGGGGCCAGAGACGAGGCTGGATTGCTCAGAGCTTTTGTGTAATAAAGTTTTATTAAAGTATAAAGGAGATAGACAAAGCTTCTGACACAGGCATCAGAAGGGGGCAGAAAGAGTAACCCCCTGCTAGTCTTTAGCTGTATGTTATATAGTCACTTGCAGTCTGTTAATGAAAAGAAAGGAATGTCTTAAAATTTAAAATGGCACCAGATAATTCATCCCAGGCCATAAAACAATTGACTTGCATCTTGTAGAAGGGCAGATTACCACACAAATAGCTTCGTTTACATAGATTAGGGGAACAATATCTGAGTATAACATACTGGTTTGTCAAGTAGGTTGAGCCATTTGGGGGAACCAACTTGAAGACAGAGTCTGGGGTACATTAACATAGCTTAAGACAAACATTTCCATAAGAAAAAATGTATTGGTTAACTCAAGGGTTTGAGAATAGTTAGCTTCAAGTGAAACCAGGTGTCATGGCAACACAGCATTTTAAGTGAAACCTCCTTTTATATTTGTATAGAGAAGGTAAAAAAATATCTCTAGTTTGTTTCTTCCTGCCGCTTAAGAGAGAGAAAAATGTCTGGCCCTTGCAGCCTATTTCTTCCATTTGGAGACCCCTGGCCTTCCTGCCTGTTACCCTCTCATTCCCCCCTTTTCTTTCAGGAGAATTATGTTGCCTAGGGAAAAGGGGTGCCATTCTCGTTCCATAACTGCTTCCGAGCTGACAAGGGGCGTTGTCCCTAAATTGGTGAGGCAACATGTTCTCCTAATCCTCATACTGAGGATGTCTGATCCAGGGGCCCCAAATAATAGTTGGAAGAACCTGCAGCGATAGCAGGAGTTTGAGCAACCATTTGTAACTTTAAAGCTTTCTTGCGACTAGAAACAAATCCAGTTACAGATGCAGTTACAGATGCAGGGAGCAAACAGAAAAAACAAAACAATCAGAATTATTGTAATTAAGATAGTTTTCCACCATGGGGAACTAGTTAACGTCTCCCAAAGTGAGGCTAATTGAGGCTTCAGGAGTATTCATGGCCCCAATTATTTTGTTCATGTGTTTAGTAAAATGAGTAACATTAGTGCTCATATCAGGTATATATGTACAGTATTGAGTATGAATGATGGCACAAGTTCCTCCTTGTGCAGCTGTCAGAATATCTAAAGCCAATCTGTTTTGTAAAACCACCTTTCTAATTTGTGCTTGTTCAGCATTAAGAGCTGAAATAGCTTTTTGAGAATCTTGTAATGCCTGTTGAGTAAAATTAGTCAAAACATCTGTTGCAGGAAGGGGGACCCCTTCCTGGGCCCGAAACTGGGCTCTTGTCTAACACTCGGAAATGAATTGTCCGAGGAGACACATGCTGACAAAGCAAGAGATTTTATTGGGAAAGGGCACCCGGGTGGAGAGCAGGAGGTAAGGGAACCCAGAACTGCTCTGCCGCGTGGCTCGCAGTCTTGGGTTTTATGGTGATGGGATTAGTTTCTGGGTGGTCTTTGGCCAATCATTCTAATTCAGAGTCTTTCCTGGTGGTGATGCATCACTCAGCCAAGATGGATGCTAGCAAGAGGGATTCTGGGAAGTGGATGGACAAGCAGTGTCTCCCCTCGACCTTTCCCGAACTCTTCTGGCTGGTAGTGGCTTATTAGTTCCGTATTCCTTATCAGGATCTCCTGTCATAAAACAACTCATGCAAATGGTTACAATGGGGCCTGGCCAGGGTGGGCTGTTTCAATCAGTGTGCTTCCCCTAACACATCCACTCTTAGCATAACATCTGTAGTTCCCAAAGAGGGGACAAACACTGCAGCCAAATAATCATACCAGTGAAATACAGACTTTGCCCACCGAGTTTTAAGGTGGGGTAAATTAGCAAGCTTCTCTGGAAGCTCTGAAAATATAAAGCCATGAGTAAAGGCTAGACCCAGGGTGCATCTCCCTATCCAGCCAGGGGGAAGCCAAGCCCATAAGTAAGAGCCACATATCCAATAAGTCTCGTTTGGAGCAAGCCAGCATGACTGAGATATCCAGTCCCAGTTAGTGCCTGGCCAGACAAAGGGAGGTCCTGAACTGGGGTTGGAAAACACGGGAATTATTACATTACATATTTCCTGAGGCAAAAATCCCAATTGTTTCCAATCATAGTAATTAAGTTGTTGGCTAACTTTTGGGGATGGCTCTGTTTGTTCCCAGCATATAGGGGCAGTAGATATTAGACGTCCTTTTTCAGAAGTTAGCCATATAACCTCATCCCATATTTGATAAACGTCAGGTAAAAAACCATCAGATCTAGACCTACTTGTTTTATATGCAGCAAAATAGTCATTAAACCGAAACAATGTATAATCAAAATTAAAAGTCACGTTATGTCCAAAGTTAAAGTACAAAGTGTTGCATCAGTCCATTTTAGGGTTGTTAGATGTCATCAGATGAAGAAGAGGCATCACGTATGATTGTTGTCGAAGGTATTTGCAGACTTGGAGAAAGTCTTTTCCTTGAAGTGGAGATGTCCACCACGGAAAGTCTTCCACTGATGAAGAGAGGACTGCTCTGCAGACCCAGCAGTTAGGCCGATTGTGGAATGCAGTGAAGGAGTGAGCCCAGGACAGGAAGGCATTGTCTTGAGGATCAAATGGCAGACTCAGGATCTTTGGAGTCAGCAGAAGTAGACTCACATAGATTATCAGGCCCATCTGAAACGTACAAAGTCACAGCATAGAAAGTAAAGACATAAAATGACATCACTTAGTTCTGGTCAGGGTGCCACCTCTTAACTCGAGTGTGATGTACCCATGAATCAATTCCTGGGACTTTGACAGCTGTGGGAGAAGAAAGAATAACCTGGTAAGGGCCTTCCCAGAGGGACTCGAGGGATGGGCCCCCAGATCCCAATGTTTTTTATGAGGACCTCGGTTCCTGGCTCAAATAGAGGCTTGCCGGAGCCTCCCAGAGTTCTGTTAATGCCTGTTGAAAAGCTGAGAGCTGAGTTACATAATTAGTTAACTCCAAGGCTTCACGGTCTATAACAATGTCTGTGCTTAAGAAAGGCCTTCCATAAATACATTCAAAGGGGAACAGTCCCTACTTTTTGGGGGCAGTTCGAGCCCTCATTAAAGCTACAGGTAGGACTTTAATCCAGTTGTCCTGTGTTTCTTGAGTTAATTTGCACAGATGTCTTTTGATAATATCATTAGCTTTTTCAACCTTTCCTGAGGATTGGGGTCTCCAGGAACAGTGTAAGTGATACTCTATTTCTAGAGCTTTAGACACCTCCTGAGTTACAGCAGCTTTAAAGGCGGAGCCATTGTCACTCTGAAGGCTCCCTGGCAGCCCAAACCTGGGGATAATTTCATGGATTACAATCTTTATAACCTCCTTAGCTTGTTCACTACGACAGGGGAAGCTCTCAATCCATCCAGTAAAAGTATCCACCCAAACTTGTAAGCAAGAATATCCATTAGCTTTTGGCATATGAATACAATCAATTTCCCAGTCCTCTACAGGATACTTTGCACTTCGTTGTAATGCAGATTTTGCTAGCTTTTCAGTCTTTGGGTTATTTTTCTGACAAACCTCACACATTTTGATAATGTTCTTTAAAGTTTTCATTACATTTTAACCTTCAAACAAATGAGATGCCATCTGGTAAGTACTTTCTGCACCCAAATGAAAACTCTGGTGTAAATCCTTAAGAATTTTCCACTGAGCATTTTCAGGAATTATTAATTGTCCATCCTCGGACTGTAACCATCCTTTATCAGTAATCTTTGCTCCTCTTTTCTCATATCTTTCTAATTCTTCCTCAGTATATTGTGGTTTTTCTTGTTCCACAGGACCTCTCCAGATCAAAGGCGTCTGTAGTGAGCGGGTTTTGTAAAGTGCCGCTCTTTTGGCTTGAGAGTCAGCTAACAGGTAGCCGGCGGCTACTTTACTCCCATCCCCGCTGTGCCCTTTGCAATGCATAACCGCCACTTCTTTAGGACAATATATAGCATTTAAAAGTCTCTCGATCTCTCTGAAATGCTTAATAGGTTCTCCTGTTGCTGTTTTAAACTGTCTTTCTTTCCATATTGCAGCATAAACATGTAAAGTCAAATAAGCCTACTTAGAATCAGTGTAGATATTTACTCGCTGCCCTTTGCTTAACTCTAGAGCTTGGGTCAGAGCCACAAGCTCCACTAACTGAGCACTGGTTCTCTGAGGGAGAGATTTTGCTTCTAAAACCTGTTCAGCAGTCACCATTGCATAACCTGCTTTACACTTTCCATCCCGAACAAAAGAACTGCCATCTGTAAATATTTCCATGTCAGGATTGTCTAATGGGGTATCTATTAGATCCGCCCGAGCTGCATAGTTTAAAGTTAGGAATTGGGAACAATCGTGATCAGGTGTTTTATTTTCCTTCTCAGGAAGGAAAGTGACAGGATTTAAATTTCCACAAACTTTAAGCTTAGTTACTGGTCCTTCTAACAACAATGACTGATATTTAAGAAGTCTACTGTCTGTCATCCAAATATTAACCTTAGAATTTAAGATTCCACTCACATCATGAGAAGTCAGTACAGTAAGGTTCCGTCCATTAATTATTTTTAAAGCTTCAGGTGCTAATAAAGCCATGGCCCCAATTACTCTTAGGCAGTGGGGCCACCCACGTGCAGTTACATTGAATTCTTTGCTTAGATAAGCAATAGGTTGCTGGTGAGGCCCTTGGGGTTGTGTCAAAACTCCCAAGGCCATACCTTTTCTTTCAGTGACAAACAAGTTAAATTATGACCCTGTGGGCAAACTCAAAGCGGGGGCTTGCAGGAGAGCAGTCTGAAGAAACTTAAAAGCTTTTTGAGTATCTGGAGACCAAACCGGTTTGTCGGTTTGGGCCTGCTGAGTTTCAACTATAAGTTTATATAAAGGCCGGGCAAGTTCCCCATAGCCCGGAATCCAAATATGACAGTAGCCTGTGATTCCACAAAATCCTCTCAATTGTCTTAAAGTCATAGGTAGGGGATGATTTAGTATAGGTTTAATTCTCTCGGGGCCTATGGCCCTAGTCCCTTCTGATATGATTAGGCCCAGATATCTAACAGATTGTTGAGAAAGCTGAGCCTTTTCTCTTGATATCTTGAAACCGCAGCCTGCCAGAACGTTTAAGAAATCTTCTGAAGCTCGTGAACAAGCTTCCTTTGTCTCAGCACAGAGCAAAATATCATCTACATATTGTAACACCACCGCTTCAGAGCTATTAAAGTTTTGTAGATCCCGTGACAAACTTTGCCCAATAAGTGAGGACTGCCACGAAATCCCTGGGGCAAAACTGTCCAGGTTAACTGACAAGCTGGCTGCGTAGGGTCTTCAAAGGCAAATAGAAATTGACTTTCTTCTGCCAAAGGCAATGAATAGAAGGCATCTTTCAAATCAATTAGTGAAAAATATTTGGCTCCTTCAGGAATTTCAGACAATAGAGTATAAGGATTAGGCACCACAGGGTGTAAATTTATTATTCGTAAATCTTGAACTAGTCTCCATTTACCATTTGATTTCTTTATACCCCAAATAGGAGTGTTGCATGGACTGTTAAAGGGAAGTAACAGTCCCTGCTCCTTTAAATTTTCGATGATGGGTTTTAACCCTTCCTTAACCTCAGGTTTCAGTGGATACTGCTTCTTGTGTGGAAATAAGTGCGGGTCTTTGAGCTTGACAACTACAGGAATAGCATTTTGTGCTCGACCCACAGATTTTCCATCAGCCCATACTCTAGGATTCACATTTTGTTCAACTAAAGGGACAGAAAGGGAGGGCTCCATATTCATGAAAACAGAGGCATGGACCTTGCTCAGTATATCCATCCCCAAAAGGGGTGAGGGTGATTCTGGCACGATAAGAAACTCGTGTGAAAATAGCACAGAATTCCAGTTGCAAGATAGAGAATAACTGAAATAATACCTTTTGGCTCGTCCAGACAGTCCCATTACGGAAGCGGATCAGGAAGAAAGTGGGCCAGGGGCTTCAGTAAGCACGGAGTAAGTTGCCCCAGTATCTAAAAGGAAATAGATGGATTGGCCTCCCACCGTTATCAATACCCGGGGTTCCTCAGGTGTAATTAGGACGGGAGCTTGTGTGGGGACCCCCGGGCACCTTCAGTCCTGATTGTCTTGAGAGTCAGACCCCTGAAACCTAAGCCTCTGGGGGCAGTCTCTCCTCCAGTGTGGTCCCTTGCAGACCGGACTTGGAGCCAGGGGCGGCTTAGATGCCTGACGGCAATCCCGCTTGATATGCCCCTCCTTTCCACAGTAATAGCAAGCCCATCCCTTTTCACCTGGGTCCCTCTGGGCATTTTTCTCAGGCTGTTTAAGAACGGTTTTCATAGCCATTGTGAGGGCTTCCGCCTTTTCCTTTGTCTTTCTCTGCCTTTCTTTCTTTTCCTCATATTCCCTACCATAATAGACTGTGAGCCAGTTGTAACAGATTATCTAAAGACTGATTTGGCCCATACACCCGTTTTGATAACTTACGGCGAATATCTGGAGCCGACTGAGTGAGAAATCTCTTTTAAAATCACTTTTCCCTCTTCATTTTCGGGATCAATCGCTGAATCTGTGAAGGGCTTCTCTCAGTCTATCTAGGAATTTACCAGGAGCTTCCTTCTCCTCCTGTTTTATGTTTGCCAGTTTGCCATAGTTTAAAGGTTTAGAACGCGCCTGCCTGAGTCCTTCAAGGATACATCTGACAAAATGACTCTGATCCCATCTTCCTTTAGCAGTGTTATAGTTCCAGTCTGGTTCTGCAGCTGGGACTGCCTGAGTCCCAGTGGGTACTGTGGCTATGCAGTATCACATAGGAGGACCAGGTGTGTCTTCTTTAAGACCTGGGGATCAAATCTATCCCAGTTTTTCAGGATACAGATCAAAGGAGTGAGGCTGGAATTGTTAGCTCCCATCTGTAAGAGAGAAAAAAAGCGACCAGCGCCATTTTTTCTACCGGAGGCATTCCTCCCTGCTCTAGATGGGGGTGTAGACAGACTTTACACCAAAAGCTTTTCCTTCCCGGTTGGACTTAGTCCGTCCCTTACCGACGCAGGCATCACACTTGTCCCTCCCGGTTCTACCACTGAGACGGGGTGGGGATGCACCAGGGGTAGACCTGATGGCATCCCTGACTGAAGTCCAGCTCTTCACCTCGCTTGCCTCTGATGCCACCTGGGGTGCAATCAGAGTAACCTTCCAGAATGCCTCCCAAGCTAAGACGGCTGGGGGGAAACATTCATCACCTGAATGCCTGTGCACGACCCTGAGTATATTCCTGACCGCAATAAGACCTCCACGAACTTTAAACTGAGATGTTCCTTCCAAGCGTCACCACACCAGTATAAGAGCCTCCTCTGGTCCACTAAGAGCCAGTGTTACCAAAGGGAAAAAATCCATTGCAGTTTCAATCCGAGTAACCTTTAACCTCAGAGATGCTCTTGGAGTTAGAGCTCCATCTAGCTTCCGAACTTTCGAGTCCTAGCGAAGCTAGGCGCTTCCTGACTACCAATCCCAGTGAGACCTAGGCCACCTTGTACACAGTAGCAACATAGATTACAAGTCCGTGGAAAACCTATGATCCGATAGATTAGGTTAGTACTTCTAATTCCCAAAGAGTTATGAAATGGTCAAAGAGACCGAAAAGTTTGACCGAGAAAGGAGAGTTCGGTCCACAAGATTTGCCCATTTCTGGTTGGTTCTCGGAGACATTGGTTGCCTCTTGGCATTGGCAGGTTGGCATAAACCCCCGAGAGGTTTCTGCCATAAGCCTTATGAGGTCGCCGCGGAACTGCAGAGCAGGGCTCCTCACTTGCTTCGCGCAGAGCTTTTCATTCATTCACACAAGCACACCGTAGAGTTAGTAAAGTACAGCGGAAACATGTTCGCTAGGAGAACAAAGAACTAGAGCTCCAAGCATCCTTACCTTGTCCTGAAGGATCCCGGACGAGCCCCCAAGATGAAAGGTTGTTGCTGAATGATAAGACGCCAGGATTCTTGGCCTCCGGAGGAGACGAATTCAATCCGGGGCCAGAGATGAGGCTGGATTGCTCAGAGCTTTTGTGTAATAAAGTTTTATTAAAGTATAAATGAGATAGACAAAGCTTCTGACACAGGCATCAGAAGGGGGCAGAAAGAGTAACCCCCTGCTAGTCTTTAGCTGTATGTTATATAGTCACTTGCAGTCTGTTAATGAAAAGAAAGGAATGTCTTAAAATTTAAAATGGCACCAGATAATTCATCCCAGGCCATAAAACAATTGACTTGCATCTTGTAGAAGGGCAGATTACCACACAAATAGTTTTGTTTACATAGATTAGGGGAACAATATCTGAGTATAACATACTGGTTTGTCAAGTAGGTTGAGCCATTTGGGGGAACCAACTTGAAGACAGAGTCTGGGGTACATTAACATAGCTTAAGACAAACATTTCCATAAGAAAAAATGTATTGGTTAACTCAAGGGTTTGAGAATAGTTAGCTTCAAGTGAAACCAGGTGTCATGGCAACACAGCATTTTAAGTGAAACCTCCTTTTATATTTGTATAGAGAAGGTAAAAAAATATCTCTAGTTTGTTTCTTCCTGCCGCTTAAGAGAGAGAAAAATGTCTGGCCCTTGCAGCCTATTTCTTCCGTTTGGAGACCCCTGGCCTTCCTGCCTGTTACCCTCTCACTAGCCTAGTGGAGCCTCCAGCTGACAACAACCACAGGTAAGACTCCACATGGAGCAGAAAACCAACCTAAGAGATTAAAATATGGCTATTGTTTTGGTGGTGTTTGTCAAACACAAATGGATATCTGAGCCATATGGTTTTGGTGATTTCTCTTTTTCTACAGTTTGTAACCATTGGATAAGACAGGGATTTGCTGACCTGTGGAGGTTTGGTAGAATTTCATAATTTTGGCTATAGTCTGTGTGTGGATTTATATGTGGGGATAGTTTTTGAACATTTCCTCAATTCCTTTCTGGATTCCCAGGATAAATTTTTATGATGTATGATTTTCATCATACTCTTGGAATTTCAGAATTTTTTTCCAATCCCGTTGCCCAGACAAGGCTTTGCTGCAGCCATGTTTGTGAAGGGAAGAAGAGGGTATTGCTGCAAACTGCTCCCTGAGATGCATAGAAAGCCATATCCTCAGAAAATGGCTTTGTGAGTACACAGTCAGAACAAGCAGAGTTTACCCATTTTGAGAAGACTTTCTCAAAGAAGGTGTCCTGAAACACTTTCTCCTGCTACAAGGATAGATTTGCAAGGGAGCCACTCTTCTTGAGTACACATAGGATGCCTTCACTAGAACACAGAGAGATATGCATTGCAGTCCTGGTCCTTTCAGACTGTCCTGGTACATCAGTGCAGGGTAGATAAATCTGTGCAGTTCTGGGGTTCATAAATATGAAGCCCACTTGCCTCGTGTGAAATCTAAGGCACGTTCTACAGTATCAGCTTTATAAGGAACGAAGTTGATGTATTTTTCTTACTTTTCATATTTCCTAATTGGTTTAGAGTCAAGATGTGGAAGAGTGTATTTTCAGGGCCTCTTAAAAACTCAACCATTTTGGAGCAAAATCATTGGAATATTTTGGGAGTCAGTGAGACAGAAAAAAGCAGAAGAGCTGTGGATCTGTTTGTAGACCCACTCCTGAGGGCAGAGCAAACATGTGCTCTATAAGGGCAGCTTGCTTCAAGAGTTTGATGGGAGAGGGCCTCCACTGTGCAACTTGTTTGTTCATCCAACCTCACTAATCAGGGAAGTGATTCTCTAGGTAGAGGAGTGTATAGAGAGGTCACATGGGTTTGGTTCGACCTGTTCCTCTATGGTGAAAGAAAATATCGGGAATGGAGGATAAAAATTCCCCAGGAAAAACCAATGTATGGTTTAAATGACTTAGTTTTCTGCCTATTAAATGTTCTAGGTTTGCCTCCCTGAAATCACTCTGAGATTTCTTCATTGACATTTTTCTGTATGGATCTACATCATTCAGTCACATGACCAGAGACAGTTTATTTCTTTGCAGATGGCTAACTGCTTAGCATGGATTGTGATAGTACACGTTCACCCTCAGAGGGAGGCTAAGTCATCTCCCAGATCCCCAGGGAACTGGGTCTCCATGTTCTGATTATACGTCCCTGGTGGTGGTTTAGTCACTAAGTCGTGTCCGACTCTTGCGACTCCATTGTCTGTAGCCTGCCTTTGTTCATGGATTTGTCCAAAGGCTCCTTTGTCCATGGATTTCCCTTGCTAGAATACTGGGATAGATTTCCATCTCCAGGGGATCTTCCTGACCCAGGAATCGAGACCCTCCACCCCTCCCCTACATTGCAGGCAGATTCTTTTTACCTCTGAGCCAGCTGGGAAGCCCTGTACTGTCTCTTTAAGAGAGTGAAATCGAAGTCGCTCAGTCTGTTCCGATTCTTTGCGAGGCCATTGGACTGTAGCCTGCCAGGTTCCTCTGTCCATGGGATTTCCCAGGCAAGAATACTGGAGTGGGTTGCCATTTTCTTCTCCAGGGGATCTTCCCAACCTAGGGATCGAACCCAGGTCTCCCGCAATGCGGGCCGATTCTTTACCGTCTGAGCCACCAGGGAATCCCCTACTGTCTCTTTAATTCAGTTCAGTTAAGTCACTCAGTCTTATCCGATGCTTCGGGACCCCATGGACCGCAGCACGCCAGGCCTCCCTGTCCAGCACCATCTCCCGGAACTTGCTCAAACCCATGTCAGTGATGCCATCCAACCATCTCATCCTCTGTCGTCCTCTTCTCCTCCCGCCTTCAATCTTTCCCAGCATTAGGGTCTTTTCCAGTGAGTCAGTTCTTCCCATTAGGTTGCCAAAGAACTGGAGTTTCAGCTTCAGCATCAGTCCTTACAATGAATATTCAGGACTGATTTCTTTTAGGATGGACTGGTTGGATCTCCTCGCAGCTCAAAAGCATCGATTCTTCCACGCTCAGTTTTTTTTTTTTTTTTTTATAGTCCAACTCTCACATCCATACATGACTACTGAAAAAACCCAAACTAGACGGACAACCGCCAAGTCTCATTATTTTTTTTATTTTTTATTTTTTAAACGTTTTTATTTTTTTATTCCTTTTTTTCCCCAGTTATTTTTATTAGTTGGGGGCTAATTACTTTACAATATTGTAGTGGTTTTTGCCATACATTGACATGAATCAGCCATGGATTTACATGCGTTCCCCATCCTGAACACCCCTCCCACCTCCCTCCCTATCCCAGTCTCTTTAAAGCAAACGCAATTTCTGACCACAAGCACATATTTTGTCCCACCAAACTGGACAGATTTTTGCTAGTTGCCGGGGTCCCAGTCTAGTGGCTCTAATGAGTATGTTTTCTCGGTTGCAGCCTGAAGAGCTGAGGTGTTTTACTTTAAGCTAAAGATAAGGGGGTGCAGGAGGGTGGGAGGGTATTGGTATTTAAGGTGGTGGAGGATCTGCCTGCGCCTGGCGGTAACCGTAGAAACGTGACGTCAGCAAGGCGACCTCGACGACTTTTTAATGGAGACAAAAGCGCCTGGCGAGGAGAGCACTTTTCGCCTTCAGTTGTTTGGAACTGAGGTTGGAGAGTGAGTACCTACGGTAGGCGCTTTACCGCCCTGGGGTGTGGGGAGACAAAGGGATCCACTCGCAAGTCGCCTCTTTCCCGCTTTGGGTCTCGGTGCCCCGCTGTCTCGTAGGTAAAGCACTGGGGTCCCGCCCGGCCCCAGTGAGTGCGGTGTCCTGCGCCAGGGGCGTCCTGGAGCCACTTTCTTCCTAAATGCAGGAGCGCGAGAGGTGAGACAGGTAGCGACTCTCTGAGCCTCACCTTTCCCCTCTGTAACATGGGGATGAGAATGCTTTCCCCACAGGATCGCTGAGAACGTTCAGTGATAACACATGAGTAAACCGATGGCCCTCTGGTTATTGCGGGATCATAAATGTCTTTATGAATTCAGGCCACTTTTTATTCCGTTTCCGCTTTGTTGTTAAGGGATAGATGAGAAACGGAGACGAAAAAGTCCGTGGTGGGAAGCTCGTTGTAACATCTGGTTGTTATGATCACTACCCAATGGTTTCATTGTCATTGTCATAACCCAGTGCCTAGAACGATGCCGAGCACACAGTTACACCGGTAAACCATGGTGATTGCCGGATGTGTCTCTCCCTGTGCAGCCCTCATGCTGATGGCCTTGCTCATATCAGGTGTCTGAAGGAGACAGCTTCTGAAGATCAGTGTCCTGGTGACTGATGGAACGTCCACTGCAGGTTAAAGGCCAGCGGTCCTCCAGAGACCCCAACACTTCACATCTTCAGTTGGATATGTGCCTGACTCAAATGAGTTCATATGTATGGTAAAAGCATGTTGTGGGATATCTCTGTAAGGTTCACAAACTAGCCTAAAAGTAGCTACTTTGATCTACATGGGAAAGAGTTGGAAAGTGGGAATACATTTCATCAGCTGCTACATGCTTTTCAGTCACCCTTGAGGCCCATCTGAGAGAAGCCTTTTTTTTCTTTTTTGTGCTGAAAAGCAATTGTTTGTCCAACTGGGAAGGCAGTTGGTCTTTAACATTCATTTGTAGTAAATAGAGTTAAATAAGTAAATATATCTTATAAATAATAATAATCAGTGATTCCCTTGTGTCTCTCATATGGGTATGAAATATACAGTAGTTAGGACTTTCTAATAATTTGACATTGTAATGTAGATTGTTCTCTGCTGCAAGTAGGTTTCTTTTCCTTTTATAATGACATTTTTTTTTTAAAAAACAGACAATTTTCAACTGCTAGTTTAAAATATCAGCCATAGAATTTATTATTTAAAAACAAGCACTTTTACTTTAGAGTTTGTCCTGACATCATGATACTCAGCCACATTTCCTGAAATAACCAATTCCTATTAAATATCATTATGATTTCCCTGGGATGTAATATTTTTATTTCTGTACTTCAGAAAAAAATGAACATTTAGTTTACCCTAATATTTGGGTATATTTTATTGCACATGATTATTTTGGTTATATGGAGCATGACCAATTTGATAAGATATAATGTGGATCTGTTAATACTACAAGAGCATAATTGTAAGAATTTTTCACCTGATTAATTTAATTGCATCAGAATTATGAATATATAAATATATTTCAAATATTTTATTGAGGTATGGTCAACATGCAATATACTGTGCATATTTAAAGTATATGGTCTAAGTTTTGATATATGTATGCACCTGTGAATCTAATACTACAGTCAAGATAATGAACACATATATCATCTCAAAAAGCTTCCTTGTGCTCTTAGGTAATCAGCCCACCAAGCTATTTCAGTAAATAAGTCTGCCCTCATTTTGCTTGTTCAGTTTACATAATATGTTCCATTTTTATTAATTTTCTTTATTGTTGATTTTTCTCTAGTCTTTCACTCTTTACACTATTTTATTGTCATATGAAGATTCATTGTTTTTCTGTTTCTCCTTACTGTGAGTATGGATTTTCTTTCTTTCTTTCTTTTTATATCCCAGTTTCTGAAGAAGACTTTAGTTTCTTCTCAAGATTACAGAGCTTTCTTTTTATGCAAATTTTATATATGGGCTCTGCTTTTGTTGTGAATGATGATCTGGGTATATTGTCGGTTTTTTTTTTTTGTTTTTTTCATTCACCTCAGAGTATTTTATTATTTTCCCTCCCCTGTGACTTATTCCTTGACTCATTGGTCCCTTAGTAATTTGTTTAAAATTTTCCACACATTATAGTTGCTGTATTTTCCTCCCATTTTTTATTTCAATTTATCTTTCATAGATATCAGATAACATATTTGGTATGATATGAATTATTTAGTTTTGCTTTATGACCATTTAAACCCTGTTATTGAAAATATTCTGGATATTATTATGTGTGCAATTGAGAGGGATGTGGATTTTTCTGTTTTTGGATGGAATTTTCTATTCATCTGTGATAAATCCAAATGGATTACATTTTCAGTTAGTTTATCCCTACCATCAGTGGTCTTATGTTAGCCAAAGGCTGAGAAAAAATTCAAACATTTTTAGTATTTGATTCAGGTACCTGGAACTCTTTAGTGAGGTGAGCATATCTCTATAATTCTTATAAAACTGAATATGTCCTTTTATCGTTAATATGAAACTATGATGAAATATATCATTAATATGAAACTATGATGAAATATATAATTACTACATATAATGATATTTGATTTCATTTGTTTCATGTTATTTTTACATAAAGTTTTTGTCTACCATTAGTATAGTCACTATGGCTTGTTATTGTTTATTGCTTGCATACAATTTTCCTTACAACCTGATTCAAGTTCATACAATTCGAAGATTTTTTTCTCCCCTGGAAAGTCAACACTTGCGCTATTTAAAAAATCCATTGCACCATCTCCTAATTCAGTTCCGTTCAGTTCAGCCGCTCAGTCGTGTCCGACTATTTGCGACCCCATGAACCGCAGAACGCCAAGCCTCCCTGTCCATCACGAACTCCCAGAGTTTACCCAAACTCATGTCCATTGAGTCAGTGAAGCCATCAAATCATCTCATCCTCTGTCGTCCCGTTCTCCTCCTGCCCTCAATCTTTCCCAGTGTCAGGGTCTTTTCAAACGAGTCAGCTCTTCACATCAGGTGGCCAAAGTATTGGAGTTTCAGCTTCAGCATCAATCCTTCCAATGAACGCTCAGGACTCTTCTTTAGGATGGACTGGTTGGATCTCCTTGCAGTTCAAGGAACTCTCAAGAGTCTTCTCCAACACCACAGTTCAAAAGCATCAATTTGTTGGCACTCAGCTTTCTTCACAGTCCAACTCTCACATCCATACATGGCCACCGGAAAAACCATAGCCTTGACTCGAAGACCGTCGCGGAGAAAGTAATGTCCCTGCTTTTTAATATGCTGTCTAGCTTGGTCATAACTTTCCTCCCAAGAAGTAATTGTCTTTTAATTTCATGGCTGCAATCACCATCTGCAGTGATTTTGGAGCCCAAAAATATAAAGGCAGCCACTGTTCCCACCGTTTCCTCATCTATCTGCCATGAAGTGATGGGAACAGATGCCGTGATCTTAGTTTTCCGAATGTCAAGCTTTAAGCCAACTTTTTCACTCTTCTCTTTCACTTTTATCAAGAGCCTCTTTAGTTCTTCTTCATTTTTCCATAAGAGTGGTGTCATCTGCATATCTGAGGTTATTGATACTTCTCCAGTCAATCTTAATTCCAGTTGTGCTTCTTCCAGTCCAGTATTTCTCATCGTATACTCTGCATATAATTTAAATAGGCAGGGTGAAAATATGAAACCTTGCTGCTGCTGTTGTAATTTGCTTTGGTCCTGTCCAACTCTGTGAGACCCCATAGACAGCAGCCCACCAGGCTCCCCATCCCTAGGATTCTCCAGGCAAGAACACTGGAGTGGGTTGCCATTTCCTTCTCCAGTTCGTGAAAGTGAAACCTGAAAGTTAAAGTGCATAGTCCTGCCCAGCTCTTCATGAACCCGTGGACTACAGCCTACCAGGCTCCTTCAACTAGGGATTTTCCAGGCAAGAGTACTGGAGCATACAGCCTTGACATACACCTTTTCCTATCTGGAACCAGTCTGTTGATCCATGTCCACTTCTAACTGTTGCTTCCTGACTTGCATGCAGGTTTCTTAAGAAGCAGGTCAGGTGGGGTGGCGTTCCCATCTCTTTCAGAATTTTCTGAAGTTAATTGTGATCTACACTCTCAAAGGCTTTGACATAATCAATAAAGCAGAAAAATATGTTTTTCTCAGCTCTCTTGCTTTTTCAATGATCCAGCAAATATTGTCAATTGGATCTCTGGTTCCTTGGACTTTTCTAAAACCAGCTTGAACATCTGGAAGTTCACACTTTGCATGTTGCTGAAGCCTGGCTTGGAGAATTTTGAGCATTATTTTACTTGCATGTGAGTGAGGGCAATTGTGTGGTAGTTTGAACATCCTTTCGCATTGCCTTTCTTTGGGATTGGAATGAAAACTGACATGTTCCAGTCCTGTGGCCACTGCTGAATATTGCAAATTTGCTGACATATTGAATGCAGCACTTCCACAGCATCATCCTTTAGGATTTGAAATAGCTCAACTGCAATTTCATCACCTCTACTAGCTTTGTTCAAAGTGATGTTAGTTACATATTTTGTCATATGATTTTTTTAATAAATGATAAACTCAGTGAAGAGTTCCAAGTCCAATAAGATCAAATTGTTTCTCAGCCTTTTGACAAACATGAAGTATAAAAACTACAAAACTCTTGCAAGAAGTATGGCCCAACATTAAATATCCAAGTATTGCTATAAGAACATAAGAAGACCACTGAGTGAAGCAAAAACATAAATTACAATATAAACCAAGTGGATTTAACACACATAGACAGAAAATTCCACCTGAAAAGAACCAAAGATTGCACATCCCTCCCAAGTTCACTTGGTAGTGTCTCTAGAACATTCTCAAGGATAGGGTTTATGTTAAAGCATAAAGGAAGTCTAATTACTTTAAATCATGTAAAATATGTTTTGTGACATCCAAGATATGTAATGCAAAATCAAAAATGGTAGGAGAATTTGGAAGTTGTAATGTGTAGAAAATTAAACAATACATTCCTAAAGGACCAATAATTCAAAAAAAAAGTCTCAGGGGAATTTAAAATATACTCTGTGGTGAATGAAGATGAAAATGTAGTGCACCCAGGTCATCAAATACAGCAAATGCAGAACCCATATATATTTAAGCATTCATAAAACTAAGCTTTCCATAATGAGAATAAGCTAACGACATCTATAAAAACTGGGGAAAAAAATCTAACCTCATAGCAAGGAGAAAGAGGAAAACAATAAGCTTAATATGGAAACAAATTAATATAAATATTAACACGATAGATAAACATCAGCAAATAGAAATTAATTAATTTCTATTTAATAAATCAATTAAATTATAATTAATTTATAAATTAATAGAACACTTAATTTAGTGTTAATTAATTATAACAATTATTTAATAAAATGATAAGTGAATTATATTAATAAAATTTAATAAATTCATTAATAAATTAATAAAAATTGAAAATATGAGGTAATCAGAACAAGCAAAATAAGGTATATTTAGTTACTGAAGTGAAAATGTAAGATGCCTTTGTTTTTGCCCCTGAAATTCCAGTAAGCAAAGAGGATTGTTAACCACTTTCTACAGGTATTTATGCCTACATAAGTCTTAAACTATGTGAAACATTCAAATTGTTAGAATAACGGAGGGACTAAAATATTTTAAAAACTGGAAAATCTGAGTACACTCATACCTAAGAGGTTGAGTTAGTAATCATGTTGTCCATGAATAAAAACATAGAACCAAAGTCATAAAATGGTTGAATTAGTAAAAAAAAAAAAAAAAAAGAAAGTCCACAAATAAACACATACTCCCAGATACGTGTTTTTAAATGTATTTGTTTATATTGAAGGAAACTTGCTTGATAGAATTTTGCTGTTTTCTGTGGAACCTCAACATGAGTCAGTCATAGGTATATACCAGTTCAGTTCAGTCTCTCAATCTTGTCCAACTCTTTGCGACACCAAGAAATGCACCACACCAGGCCTCCCTGTCCATCACCAACTCCCAGAGCTTACCCAAACTCATGTCCATTGAACTTGTCCAAACTCATGTCCAAATGAGTAAGCTCGTCGCATCAGAGGGCAAAGTATTTGAGTTTCAGCTTCAACATCAGTCCTTCCAGTGAACATCTGGGACTGATTTCCCTTAGGATGGACTGGTTGGGTTTCTTGCAGTCCAGGGGACTCTCAAGAGTCTTCTTCAATGCCACAGTTCAAAAACATCAATTCTTCAGCACTCAGGTTTCTTTATAGCCCGGCTCTCACATCCATACATGACTACTGGAAAAACCATTGCCTTGACTAGATGGGCTTTTGTTGACAAAGTAACTTCTCTGCTTTTTAATATACTGTCTAGGTTGGTCATAACTTTCCTTCCAAACAGTAAGTGTCTTTTAATTTCATTGCTGCAATCACTATCTGCAGTGATTTTTGAGCGCACCCCCCCCAAAAAAAAAGTCAGACACTGTTTCCACTCTTTCTCCATCTATTTATCATGAAGTGATAGGACATCCCTTTTGAAATGCCCCTCATCTCCCTCCCCATCCCACCCCTCTTGGTTCATACAGCATACCAGTTTCAGTTTGCAATGGAAGGCCCACGGGGGCATGGGGTCCAAGGAGTGAGGACTCAGCTACGCTTGCCTAGTGACCCAAGCCATGCTGTCCACCCTGGGGTTGGTCAGACCTTCCCATATTCTGCAGGAGGGCTGCCTCTCCTGCATTTGGGGCAGTGTCACAGCTGGGTGAAGCATTGCATGGTGACTAGAGAGGGCCATCACCTGTCAGCCCAGGTGGATTGAGGACACCAACCAAGAACAAGCGTGTGAGTCAGGAGATTGGCCTGGGTCAGCCCTGAGGCTGGATGGAGGCTGTGGAGGGGGCAAGGGTCAGGGGATAGCAGTTGGAATGCAGAGCTGACCACCCTGTAGCAGACAAGACAGCAAGGCAGCAGGGGGAGGTGAAAATAGTACCCTATGGGAGTATGGAGACACCAGCAGGCCTAGCCATGAGCGTGGGGATCCAGGTTGTTCCTTCCTGGCCTGCACCCAGAGCGCCACCAGCATCCACCCAGGACCGCTGGAAACCACCTCGTGTCCAGCTAGACCTCAGCCAGGAAGGCAGGAAACCCGCAAACTCAACTGGACCATGCAGGAGTTGAGATGGGGAAGTGTGGGCACTTGGAGCCTAGAAAGCAAGGTTTCCTGAAGAGGGACAGAGATGGACACGGACAGGGTGGTGGGCCTTGGATAGATGGACAGACGAGGGGACCATCGGTGAGTGTCCCCCACTAGTGCACGTCCATCCTCCCTCAGGCAGGTCCCCTCCCCTCGAAGGTGGGTCCATAAACACAGAGACAGGCAGCTCCAGGTAATCAATGGATCAGTTTATTATCCAGTAACTTACACGGTGGAATCAGGATCCAGGGACGATCAGAAGTATTTGCAGCTGCTCTTTGCATGGCCGAGGGTCACTGGGACTGTTGATAGTTGACATGGCAGCAGGCAGTGCTTGGAAACAGGGCATACAGTCCTGAGTCAAGGTTCATGAATAGTTGACTGGTCCCATGGGTGCCAGGAACACTTCAGGGAAAGTCTTCATGGGTTGGGGACTAACAAGGCAGAGGGCCACCTGGCCCTAATGATTATTCAGTTCAGTTCAGTTGCTCGGTCGTGTCTGATTCTTTGCCACCCCATGGACTGCAGCATGCCAGGCTTCAACAGCCTTTATTAGATAGAAATGGGTTTGTTTAGGATAGTTGTTGAGGGAATATAAAACCTTTCCAGGGAAGTATTGATAATGCATGATGACTAACTCCTCCCAAACAAACCAAAACACAATGAAGCAAAAGTTTTTGTGATGTCTATCTAAATAAAGGCAACCAGAGAAGAGGGCGGCAGAGGATGAAATGGTGAGATAGCATCATCAACTCAATGGACATGAATTTGAGCAAACTCCAGGAGATAGTGGAGGACAGAGGAGCCTGGCATGCTGCAGTCCATGGGGTCACAAACAGTCAGACGTGACTTAGTGACTGACCAACAAGAAAGTGAAATGCGAGAAGGCAGAATGGTTGTCTGAAGAGGCTTTACAAATAGCTGAGGAAAGAAGAAAGTGAAACAGAAGGGAGAAAGGGAAAGATACACCCAACTGAATGCAGAGTTCCAGGGAATGGCAAGAAGGCCTTCTTCAATAAACAAAAAAAAAAAAAAAAAAGGAAACAATATAATGAGAAAGAGTAGAGATTTCTTCAAGAAAACTGGAGATATCAAGGGAATATTTCATGCATGGATGGGCATGCTAAAGGACAGAAATGGTAAATAAGGACCTAACAGAAGCAGAAGAGATTAAGAAGAGGTGGCAAGAATACACAGAACTACTATACAGAAAAGGTCTTCATGACCCAGATAAACACGATGGTGTGATCACTCACCTGGAGCCAGATGTTCTGGAGTGTGAAGTGGGCCTTACAAAGCACTACAACAAAGCTACTGGAGATGATGTAATTCCAGCTGAGGTATTTCAGATCCTACAAGATGATGCTGTTAAAGTGCTGCACTCAATAAAAGAGCAAATTTAGAAAACTCAGCAATGGCCACAGGAATGGAAAAGGTCAGTTTACATTCCAATCCCAAAGAAGAGCAATGCCAAAGAATGTTCAAACTACTGTAAAACTGCACTCATTTCATATCCTGGCAGTCATGCTAAAAATCTTTCAAACTAGGCTTCAGCAGAATGTGACCCGAGAAATTCCAGGTATACAAGCTGGGTTTCAAGGAAGCAGAGGAATCAGAGATCAATTTGCCAACATTCATTGGATTATGGAGAAAGCAAGGGAGTTCAAAAAAAATTGACTTATGTTTCAGTGTTTACACTAAAGCCTTTGACTGTAGGGATCACAACAAACTGAAAAATTCATTTTTTAAACTTATTTTTAATTGGAAGATAATTGCTTTATTCTGTTGGTTTCTACCAAACATCAACGTGAATCAGCCATAGTTTTATCTATGTCCCCTTCCACTGTGCAAAATTCTTAGAGAGACACCAGACCACCTTACCTGTCTCCTGAGAAACTTGTATGTGGGTCAAGAAGCAACAGTTAGAATTGGACATGGAATAACTGACTGGTTCAGTACTGGGAAAGGATATGACAAGGCTGTATGTTGTCATCCTGATTATTTAACTTCTATGCAGAGTACATCATGCAAACAGCAGGCTGGATGAATCACAAGTTGGAATCAAGATTGCTGGGAGAAATATCAACATCCTCAGATATGCAGATGATACTACTCTAATGGCAGAAAGCGAAGAAGAACTAGAGTCTCTTGATGAAAGTAAAAGAGGAGAGTGAAAAAGCTGGCTTGAAACTCAACATTCAAAAAACTAAGATCATGGCATCTGGGCCCATCACTTCATGGCAACTAGAAGGGGATAAAGTGTAAACAGTGACAAATTTTATATTCGTGGGCTACAGAATCACTGCAGACAGTGACTCCAGCCATGAACTTAAAAGATGCTTGCTCACCGAAGAACTGATGCTTTCAAATTGTGGTGCTAAAGACTCTTGAGAGTCCCTTGGACAGCAAGAAGATCAAACCAGTCAATCCTACAGGAAATCAACCCTCAATACTCATTGGAACAACTGATGCTGAAGCTGAAGCTCCAATGTTTTGGACAGCTGATGTGAACAGCCAACTAATTGGAAAAGACCCTGATGCTGGGAAAGATTGAAGGCAGGAGGAGAAGGGGGCAACAGAGGATGAAATGGTTAGATAGAATCAATGACTCAATGGACTTGAATCTGAGCAAACTCCAAGAGATGGTGGAAGACAGAGGAGGCTGACATGCTGCAGTCCATGGAGTTGCAAAGAATCAGACATGACTGCACAGCAACAGTAGCTAGTTTTGTAGGCCAGTGGTTCTTAGCCAAGGTTGATTTTGCTCCCCTATTCCAACTTGGCAGGAACATTGGGGACATTTTTGGTTGTCACAATTGGAGAGTGCGCTCCTGACATTGAGTGGTTTGAGGTTAGGGATGCTACTGAACATCCTACAATGCACAGGACAGTCTCAAAGAACACCTGGTCCCAAACATCCACCGTGCAAAGACTGAGAAAGCCTGATTTATGCAAGACTCTTCTGACTATTCTACCAAATACCCTGGGTTCCTTCTCATTCTATTGTGACCAGAATATTCTCTCAATATAAGCTGGGGCAATAACTGGGTTCAGCCCTTTGAAACATCACTACCCCTTCATTGCCTGGAATCCAGTATCTTAAAAACGATCCCTTTAGTGGGTTATTTCAGGCAGGAGGGTAAATATACTGTTACTCCATCTTATCCAGAAGTGAAGTCTTTAAAGGGTATTACTGAATTTAATGTCCTCTCTCTGTGCATGATACTTTTATTTTAATTGGAGTATAACCACTTTACAAGGTTGTGTTGGTTTCTGCTGTACAACAACACGAATCAGCCATTAATATGTATGTCTGTGTGTGTGTGTATGTGTGTGTGTGTATGAACCTCCTCTCCTCTTGAGCCCATGAGACTTTTATTAGTTTTATGTTGGTCCAAACTTGGAATGTGAATTTTAAAAAGGTAAATCAGGGTGTCAACCTACGCATACAAATTTTCTTTCACAGCCATTCCTCTTTTTGGAAGAAATGTAACAAGTCACAATATATTTTGAATATAGATGTTTAATAAACAGTTTATTAAACAGTTTAATAAACAACACGAATCCACCAGTTTAATAAACAACACAAATCCAAAATAATCTTGTACAATGTACCATGACCAAAAGAATGCTTTAACTTCTCAAGTGGTCTTTCTCCGTAAGATGAAACAGCTGAACCATTCTTTAGAATGAATCCAGGAAGAGCTTGGCTGGGCTAGATTGGCAGCACTGTTCTGGCTAGAAGCTGGGAATTTCATTCAAACTCCTTTCCCTATATGCTTTTAGAATTCCATTTTGCCAGTGAAATGAACTCACGTGAGACTCGGAAAGCGGAAGGAAAGTGGAGGCCAATATTCTTTGCAGGTCAAGGCACTCAGACATGAAGATGCTAAGGTACCTGGCATATCTCCCGGCTTTGTCTCCATCTCCTCCATCCTGCATCCAGCTCATCCTCTTGACTACTGGCCCTCCTCACCAACTGGGGACACAGTAGGGCACTTGGCATCAAGTTTACTAAGACCATTGCTTCTTTGCCACAGTCTTTGTCACACACCTATTTTGGCAGACACATAGGGCTTTTCAGGTTTTCCAACTGTTCACCAGCACTAGTACATTAAGTGAAAATATTTAGGACTCTTCCTCTTATCCCCTGGCACCTCATTTCCAGACCATCTCTTCCTACTTTGTCATACACCTGTGTACTAAACCCCTTATTTCCATCATCCTTGTCTTGGCTGTTTTCCTCACTGAATTCAAACTGAATCATAGGCCAACCACCACCACCACAATGCCCCATTTATTATTACCACTCTACCCTATTTATTATTTTTCAAAAGAAAGAGTGGTCCAAACAGTTCTGCTTCAAATGTAAAATATCACACAAGGGTCTACGGCTGCTATTTTTGTTGTTATATAAATTTCCATTAAGAATCCCAGGCAAGCAACCCAATTTCTATGTCCATCTTGAGGCTGGGAAGGCAGAGTTAGACAAGGAAGAATCATTATCTGATGGAAGTCCTGCCCATTTATTCTGAAAGAAACATACGAAGTGTGATACTATTTGACCTTATGGCCAACAGTCTAAAGAGAAATAATTAGCTTGTGCCACTTCTTTTTCTGTTCATAACAACAAATAATGGTATCACCAACTCAATGGTCATGAGTTTGAGTGAACTCTGGGAGTTGGTGACGGACAGGGAGGCCTGGCGTGCTGTAGTCCATGGGGTCGCAAAGAGTCAGATATGACTGAGCGACTGAACAACAAATAAATAGCATTCCCGCAGCCCATCTCTAAGTGTCTGCCTCAAGGAAGCCTGGGGAAAGCTAAATGGGCTGTTTCTGAGTTGCCTTACAACAAACTAAAACATATTTTATCATTCTTTACTTCAGTTACCAAGATTCAAAGGCCCCAAGTGACCCATTATTATTTTGCTATGGCCCAGCTTTTTGTATATTTGATCTTTGCCATTCTATCTCTTTTTCTCTTTCCCTAAATCTGTTTTGCTATAACAAATTATTCACTCTCACCCTTGTATGCCTTCCTTTGAGTCATCTATTTCAGAACCAGTCAGAGTTGAGTTGAAATGGATTACAATCCCTAGGGTTCTTTTGCTGTTCTGTCTCAACCATGGTCTCAGGATGATGGTTGTAGAGGCTGTGTGGTCATTTCATGATCTTTTTGTTGGTTACAGTATGGCCTACATATTTTTTTTAACTTTTGTGTCTGTTGATTTTGAAGAAAATTTCATACACCTGAGACATTGCTATAGCTCTTTAAGGCTCCAGGTCACATTTTTAAATGTATTTTCATCACAAGTAAAACACTTTTGTTCTGCAAACTATGGCAAAATGTCATCAGAAGAAATTAGATTCCATGAAGAAATTCTCAAACAAGCAATTCATTGTATTACTCTTAAATTTTTATTAATGTCTTCAGTTTGTGCATCATTTAAAATAAGGTATGTGCTTCAAAAAGCATTCCTATACATAAATAGACCAAGAGATGGTTAAGGAATTTATCCCTAAAACATGCACATCATTTTTATTCAGGTGTGTATAAGAAAGGGAAATGAGCTTTCAGTCTTTTTTGTTGAATTAAAGACATTTTGAAAATAAGAACGCCAAATGTTTTCATGGAACAAACGCTTTCCAATACAAAATGCTAATGGAATGAAAAGACATTAGTGTTGATCAAGAGAACTGAAAAAACATTTCCACTATACATGATCACAAGGAAAAGGGTTCCAGTGGGTTGAAAACATTATGTCAAATAAAGGAATCAGCATGAACTGAAAGGTTTAGATGGAAGAACAGGTAGCAGGATCCAGATTATGTGACATATATATATATATATGTATATATATATATGTATATATGCACATATTCAAGGCACATGACTAGGCTAAACAGGTGGCTAGGTTTCATAGACCAATTTGTTCTTTCATTGGGAAAATAGTCAAATGTAATATAATTTCCATTTACTGGCCTTTATTGATAAATAAATGCAATTAGATCTACAGAGCAAATGTTGTCCTTTCAGATACACACCAAAAGTACACACTAGCTAACAGATGCCAGAGTAGCCAAAGCAGTATGATTACATTCCAGTTTTTTTTCACACTACAGTTACATGGATGTTAGCTAAAATGTCTTTACATTGTTTCTAGATATCATACTGTCTACTCTCAAGTTACACAAAAAATAATCTTCAAAACTAGGCAGGTTAAAGAACTTACTAAACCACAAAGGATGTTCAAACTATTGTTCAACACCAGTTAAACCCAAACCCCGGAATTGATCGTTGATTATATTCAGCCTGGGCTTTTCCCAGGCTGAGAAAGTTCTCCTGCACTACCTCCCTTCATAAAGCGAAAATGCTAGCATGTTGGCTATGGTTCTCTTCTTTTTCGGAGAGAGAGAAAGAGAGTGCACAAATAAATGTATGAGGAAGAATAGATTAAAGAATGATAGAGAATCTTAATAACATTTGAACCCTTGGTTTTGATCATTCTTGAGGCCTAACTGTACCTTGTCCTTTCCAAGTTCTGAATATTCCACTCCTACCTTTTTGTGAGAGAGCCCATTATCTTTCCATAAATTTTTCTCTTTCACTTAAGTTAGTTGCAGGTAGGTTTTTGTGCCTTTTTTTGTAGAAAAGAATAACTTTATTGCTTTGCCAGGCAAAGGGAGACATAGTGGGCTGATGCCCCCAAAACCATGTGTCCTCACTTCAGAGAGACAGTGAGAAATTTTACAGTAATTATTCAAAGAGGAGGTTGTGATCAGCTAGTGGACACTCTTCTGACGGGTTGATAGTGAAATAAGTGGGAGTCAGCATCATCAACCTTCAGGTCCAACTGGCCTGGGGTCTACATGCTTGTGGGCAGCACACAGTTGTTAACTGCTAACTGTTCCCACATTGAGAGAGTTTCAATATCTGTAAAGCAAATCAAAGATATTGTTGTGTGTATCCATTTGGGGGAAACCAGGACCCTATCCCAAGGCTGCTCTTGACTGTTTGTTTCTCCCTGGTCTGGCATCCCCTCCCTTCCCTAATTAAGAACTGCTTGAATCTGCCCATTGGAACTCACAGTGGGTCAAGGAGGGTGAGTGAAGGCTGTTTCCTATCATCAAAGAAATGGAGGATGCAGGCTTTGTGCCCCAGAACCCCGCAGGGCCCTGCACAATATCACTATGTGTCCCTATCAGGGAGGAACAGATTTTCTTCTACCCTTCTAGGTTCTTCTGGCTGGAGAAAGAATTAAACCAACATAAGACAGATTAAGAGGAGGACATCAAATTTTAAAAACATGTATATATAGGAGGCTCAGCAATAAAGAATCTGTCTACAGTGCAGGAGATGCAGGAGACCAGAGTTCGATCCCTGGGACAGGAAGATCCCCTGGAGGTATATTTATAATTAAATATAGCATAAATACAAAAATAATTACAAGCATAAAGTTTTGTTTACATATGTAGAAAAAACATTAAAATAGTAAAACCAAGATTCTTTACATTTATTTTGTACTTTTTGTGTAGATAACATGTCCTCAATGATCTGGACCTTTGAGATATATTTTTACAAGTCAGCATGTTACTGATGCCCCTCACTATCAACTGCTTTTCCTCTTTTTTTTTTCCCAAAACCCTAGGTTGCTGCAAAGAAATACCGTGACTTTGACATTCCAGTAGAATTCTCAGGAGTCTGGCGCTATCTCCACAATGCCTACGCCCGTGAAGAATTTACCCACACGTGTCCAGAAGACAAAGAAATTGAAAATACCTATGCAAGTGTGGCTAAACAGAAGAGTTAGGACAGCCCTTTCAGTAGAAAAATCTCTCTTTTCACTTGCTATTATATTAGAAAGTCTTTTAGAAATAAGAATATGGAAAATGCTGTTTTCTCTATTCAACTTTCTTATGAAAAAGAATACTGTATTTTCTGTACCTAGTTAATCCAAACTATCTGCTTACTGTGTATTTTACAGGTCTTCATATTTCATATTTTAATTCCCATAGCACAACCACTGCAATTTTAAATGATATGAAAAGTGTCAATATCTTTTACCATTTGATTGAAATCCTAGAAGGTATCATGTGTGCAAGCTCAACCGATAGCTAAAGTTACAAATGACATATAGTCATGGTTTCAAACTGTCCCTTAGAGACATTTCCACCTAAATCATTAAAACAATTTTACAAAACATCTGACTGATCAAAAGGTCTTGTTGCTATTCATTAAAGGGTAAAGTAAACCATTCTTAGAGAATAATCATAAATCTTTCTACAGAATTTTAAACTGTTCCATTATTATATGTACTCAGATGTCCATCTTAAAATGCAATCAAATCGCTCAAATCTGAAAACAAAAACTGAACTTTACACATGGTCCTTCAGAGAAGAAGCAAAGTTCAGCCTCAAAAAAGAAATACAGGTGTTATTACATGTCTTGGTGGGAGTTAGATAAAATTTATTTATTTTTGGCCAACCCCAGGGCATGTGGGATCTCAGTTCAGTTCCCCTACCAGGGACAGAAACCATGCCCCTTACAGTGGAAGCGCTGAGTCTTCACCACTAGGGAATTCCCTAGATAAAATCTCAATGAAGTAGTGTTTTAATAGGTTCAAAGAAAAGTAAGGCAATGAGTAAAGAGTTAACAGGTACGTGAAACAGGCACATGAAAGGATGCTCATTATCGCCAATTATTAGAGAAATACAAATCAAAACTGCAATGAGGTATCAGCCCACACTGGTCAGAATGACCAACATTAAAAGGTCTACAAATAACAAATGCTGGGTAGGGTGTGGAGAAAAGGGAACCCTCCTACACTGCTGGTGGGAATGTAAACTTGTGTAGCCACTACAGGAAACAGTATGGAGGTTCCTCAAAAAACTAAAAATGGAGCTACCATATGACCCTGCAATCCCATTTCCAGGCATATATTTAGAACTATAATTTGAAAAGATACATGCACCCATATGTTCATAGCAGCACTACTTACAATAGCCAAGAAACTGAAACAACCTAAATGTCCATCAACAGATGAATGGATAAAAAAGATATGATATGTGTGTGTGTGTGTGTGTGTGTGTGTGTGTGTGTGTGTGTGTGCGTGCGCGCATGGTGTGCTAAGTTGCTTCAGTCATGTCCGACCCTTTGCGACCCTATGGACTGTAGCCTGCCAGGCTTCTCTCTCCACGGGATTCTCCAGGCAAGAATACTGGAGTGGGTTGTCATGCCCTCCTCCAGGGGATCTTCCCAACCCAGGAATCGAACATGACTCTTTTGTGATTCGTGCATTGGCAGGTGGGTTCTTTACCAGTAGTGCCACATGGGATGGCCTTGACACATGCATGCTACTATATATAAAATAACTATAAAGACCTACTGTACAGGAAACTCCACTTAACACTCAGTAATGACCTATACGGGGAAAGAATCCAAAAAAAGAGTGGATATATGTATAACTGATTCACTTTGCTGTACACCTGAAACTAACAAATCATTGTATATTAAATGTACTCCAATAAAAAATAATTATTAAAAAACAGACTACTTTGCAGATCTCATGCAAATAAATTTCAAAACCTAGATGATAGGGATAATTTCCTAGGAAAGCAAAGATTACCAAAAATAACTCCATAAGAGATAAAAAAAAATTTAAAGACTGTCTCACAGAAGAAAGAGAGACCAATATTACCTTTGAGTGTTGATATAAAAGTACTAAATAAAATATTATCAGCATCCAGTCACAAAGTAGAATTTATTCCAAGAATAAAAGGTTGTTTTAATATTAGTGATAATAATACATAACAGATAATAATAGTAATAGTTATAATAGTAAACATATACATATATTACTTATTAATATGGTATATAATATTAATACATATATGATTATCATCACAAATCCTGAAAAGCCTTAGACACATACAATACTTGGTAAAAAACAATTAAGGAAGAAGAAGTCAATGGTTATATTCTTATCATAATAAATTATATATCAGTTCAGTCACTCAATCGTGTCTGACTCTTTGCTGCCCCATGGACTGCAGCACACCAAGCTTCCCTGTCCATAACTAACTCCCAGAGTTTATCCAAACTCATGTCCACTCAGTCAGTGATGCCATCCAACTATCTCATCCTCTGTCGTCCCCTTCTCCTCCTGCCTTCAATCTTTCCCAGCATCAGGGTCTTTTCCAATGAGTCGGTTCTTCGCATCAGGTGGCCAAAGTATTGGAACTTCAGCTTCAGCATCAATCCTTCCAATGAATATTAAGGACTGATTTCATTTAGGATGGACTAGCTGGATCTCCTTGCAGTCCAGGGGACTCTCAAGAGTCTTCTCCTCACAGGTTCAATCCCTGGGTCAGGAATATCCCCTGAGGAGGACATTCTTGCCTGGAGAATCCCATGGACAGAGGAGCCTGGCAGGCTACAGTCCATGGGGTCGTAAAGAGTCAGACACGACTGAAGCGACTTAGCGTGCACACACTGGCATTGGAGGAAAAGAAGGGAGCAGTTCAGAGAGGCTTTCCACTTGGTGCTGGTTACTCCTATCTTCCAAATGAATATTGTCATTTTGATAAAATGTTTTGTGATAGAAGGAGTGGAGAATGGCGGATAGGGGAGAAAAATGTATATATGTGTATATGCCATGATAATTGTATAGTGGGTTGAAAGCGTATTATGAAGGAGATTTTACCCAGAGAAGAAGTAAGAGTGGTTGTTACAGAAAAGGACAGGGCTAGATTAAAAAGAAAATATGGTAGGGGAGGTAGGGAGATGGTGGATGGGGGAGTGAAAATTCACTGGGTTACAATAGGAGGAGAATGTTTTTAGCAGTGCTACCATCACCTCAAAAATGAGTTGGTTTTCTCCCTCATTCTTTTTTTCCTGCACTCTTCTGTTTGGTATTGTATTTCAGTGTGCTTGCACAATAAGACTCAGTTGTTTAGCTCATCTTCTGATCTCCATGAAACAAAATGGTATTATAGTCCCACTTGTAATGTGAATCTCTTTGGAGATTCACTGATGTTAGATGTTAGAAACTGATGTTTCTAACTGATGTTAGAAACTTCTGTGTTCATGTTAGTAAATGTCACATTTTGGGGAGAAGAGACTCCTGATCTGAAAACCTGAACTTGAATCAGCACGTCACTTTTAAATATTGGGTTTAAACAAGGTAATTAAGTTGCCAAACGTGGATGACAATCAGATCATCATTTCAGGAGCTTCTTAGATGTACAGATTTCCCAGGTTCCGTCTAAATCTCAAGATTGAACTTCTTGGGGAGCAATTCCCCCCCCCCCCGCAAATAAGTGCTCCCTAGATAAATGATTTTGATCATCAGCCAGTTTTGGGAATCCCTGATAAGGAGTATGGAGCAGTGCCAAGGTTACATCATGCTTATCAAGGGAGTGCTGCTCTTTGACTCAGGGGGCCACCTGAGATGATTTGACCACATGTGGCATGCAGGCAGACCTCTATCTTTAGTCTCAAATGCATTTCTCCATTTTGACAACCGAGTCACAGCACCCCATCCGTCTTCTTACTGCTCTTTTCTGACACACCAGCAGATGATGCTGAATTTTGGTTGAGGGGTGGAATAGGGGGGTGTCACCTCAGAGGAAAGTTTTCCTTAAGAAGTGCTCAGGCTTTGCTGATAACAAGGACCATGATACCCCAACTCACTGCAGGGTGTGCTCGCCTCACTAGTCCCCTTTGGTATGGTTGGTGGTTTTGTCATATGTACAGTTAAATGACACTAGGGGTAAAGTAGATGATTATGTCAGTTTCAGAAAAAATGAGAGGGGAGGAGAACATAAACCTACTGAGGGATGCTTGTTCTTAACATCATTAATAAACGTAACAGAAACAACAGGATTATTTAAAATGATTTGTCTGAGACTGAAATAAACAGATGATTATTAAAATAGCTTGTTTTTCTATCCCTATTTAATGGATTTTTAAAACCTTAACAGAATGTGGCTTCACCTCTGAGAAAGCTTTAGAGTACATAGCATAGAGCACACACATCTCTCTGCTAGTTACAGTGTGCCTTACAAGAAGATTTTTCTGATTATCTGTTGTGTAACCATCAGCCCAGCTCTGTGTAAGCAAGCTCTTCTAGCCTGGCCTGTGGGTGCTTGGCTCTTCCCTGGAATGTCTGTAGAACTCTGAGGAGCCACATGAAGCGTAGTGATAATACTTAGCCCTACTCGATATCTCTGCCCCGCAGAGTGCCTTGCAGAAATTACCTGATCTTCCAGCATCATTGTGAGGTAGGTAAGTAAATCTAAACTTGAAACCAAAAGCACCAAGGCTAAGCCAGTTTCCTCAGTCCTTGTGGAAGGCCCAGTGTCAGAAAAGAGAACTGCTCTCACACCAGGATTCCTGGCCCCCAATTTTGTGCTCAGAAGGAGCCTCCCTTCCAGATGACCATGGGGTAGAAAACTGTAATTTAACTTATTAAATGTTTGTCCTTTTTAATTAAAAGAAGTTGATTCAGAAAAAAAAAAAAAAAGAGTCTTCTCCAACACCACAGTTCAAAAGCATCAATTCTTTGGAGCTCAGCTTTGTTTACAATCCAACTCTCACATCCATACATGACTACTGGAGAAACCATAGCCTTGACTAGACAGACCTTTGTTGGCAAAGTAATGTCTCTGCTTTTTAATATGCTGTCTATGTCGGTCATAGCTTTTCTTCCAAGGAGAAAGTGTCTTTTAATTTCATGGCTGTGGTCACCATCTGCAGTGATTTTGGAGCCCAAGAAAATAAAGTCTCTGTTTTCATTGTTTCCCCATCTATTTGGCATGAAGTGATGGAACTAGATGCCATGATCTTAGTTTTCTGAATGTTGAGTTTTAAGCCAACTTTTTCAATCTCCTCTTTCACTTTTATCAAGAGGCTCTTTAGTTCATCCTCTAATGCTATGTTATATATATATATATAGTATATTAACATATAGCATTATGGGGGTTAAGGCATCCAACTTCCCATGGAGTTAATAATCCATGTATAACTTTTGACTTCCCCAAACAGCAATACTTTTGCCTGGAATCCTTACCAATAACATAAACAGCTGATCAACACATATTTTGTATGTTATGTGTATTACATACTCATACATAAAGTGCTCTTAGAATAAAATAAGTTAGAGAAAACAAAATGTTGTTAAGAAAGCCATAATGAAGGGGAAATACATTTACAGTACTGTACTGCATTTATCAGTACCATCAGTGTACATCTGTTTATAAGATGAATCATCTGTATGTCAGTACTTAACACCAATATTGCCTTATCTGATATAACACTATAAATATTATTTGTATTACTAACACTAGACATCAAAAATGAAAGATGATGTATGTAATGGTAGAGATGAACTTATTTGCAAAGCAGAAATAGAAACATAGACTGTAGAAAACAAGCTTACAGTTACCAAGGAGACAAAAGGAGGGGCGGGATGAATTGGGAGGCTGGGGTTGACATATATACACTATTGATACTATGTATAAAGTAGATAACTAATGAGAACCTACTGTAGAGCACAGGAAACTCTACTCAATCTTCTGTGGTGATCTAAATGGGAAGGATATCCAAAAAAGAGTGGAGATATATATCTCACTGATTCAGGCTTCCCTGATGGCTCAGCAGTATAGAATCTGCCTGCAATGCAGGAGACCCAGGTCCGATCCCTGGGTCAGGAAGATCCCCTGGAGGAGGGCATGGCAACCCACTCCAGTATTCTTGCCTGGAGAATCCCATGCACAGAGGAGCCTGGTGGGCTGCAGTCCACAGGGTCGCACAGAGTCGGACACGATTGAAGTGATTAAGCAGCAGCAGCAGCATCACTGATTCACTTTGCTGTACAGCAAAAAAAAACTAACACAACCTCATAAAGCAACTATACTCCAATGAAAATTATTTTAAAAAGAAATACAATGTTAAAGAAAAATACACATTTATTTATAGCTATAACAATTCATGTTTTGATAATGTAGAAGCAGTAATATGGTTGCTTTATGGTAACTTAGCCTATCTATACACTAAGGAATGAATCATTATAAAAATTCTATGGCATAAAAGATTACAGTCATATTCATAGTACAGTATTAGAAACACTGCTACATTTTTTAAAGATCACTTCCCTATGATCATAGGCTGATACACAACTTTCTCCAATTGCAAGAAAGCTATACTAGACAGTAATGTAATTCTTTGAAAGCAGAGTTATAAAACAGTAAGCCAACTAGCACCTTAATTTTATATTAAATATCAGTCACTTCACATTTATGTCAGGATGCACTGCCCACTTCAGTACAAGTCTTGCATATGATGTTCTACAAAATGAACCACTGGGTGATGATGACAGAAAAAAGTCTACACAGTTCTTGTCATACAGTAATTAGATTTTCATATGAAGACACCTGCCCCCACCAGATAAGCTTATTAAGTGTATGGCATAGTGATTATTTATTATTCATTAAGTACAAATTGATCTTCATTCTCACGTCTCCACACTGGGGCAGAGGAGGAGGCCCTTGCTCTTGCCATCTTGGGTGGCACAGAAGGTGGAAAGGACGGATCTTGGAGAGATTCAAAAGCTAATTGACACCACACCAAAGGAATTACTGGTGAGAGGCAGGCATACTTGGTGTAAATTTATGGAAATACATTATAGATCCTGATATTCTTGTCTTCTCATTTCTTGAATATTTGTATACCATCATTGTTTCACTGATTAGTTTCAGGGCCCGTATCATAGAAGGATTCATGCTGTAAAAACAGTCAAAAGCAATGCTGCATAATTGGAACCCTTTGCAAGACTGTCTGATGTCAATTTGTTTTCTGGCACCATTTTATTTCATCTTCTTCTTCACTGTCTGTCACTGGTTCAGAGGTACTCATCTCCATGAATTCCTCTTGTTAATTCCTCTGGGGTGGTATCAATTAGTTTTCTAATCTCTCCAAGATCCATATCTTAAAAGCCTTCACTCCCCAGTGTTATTTGTTCTTCTGTTTTGTTTTGTTTTTGCCACATCCACAAACTATCATGATTTCCTTGACTGGCTCTGTTGTAAATCCTGTGATGTCTTGCACAACATCTGGTCAGTTTTCTCCCGCAGGAATTTGCTCTTCCAGGCTTGATGACTTTCACAGCTTTTTCTATAGTGATAGTGGCATCTACAATGGTGTAATCCTTCTGGACTTTCACGATGGTCTCTCTTTCAGAGTTCTCTTCCATAGTATTGACAATTCTGTCTATAGAGTACAATGTATAATGGGCCTTAAAGGTTCTTATAATTCCCTCATCTAAAGGATGAATTAGAGACATTGTGTCTGGGGCCAAGCAGACCACTTTGACACCTTCAGTATTGAACTCATGGGTTTCTGGGTGGTCAAAGACATTGTCAAATAGCAAGAGAACTTTACAAGGCAGTCCTCTAATGGTAAAGTACTTCCTGACTTCAGGGACAAAGCATCAATGGAATTTTTCCAGAAAAAATGTTATTGTCCAGGCCTCCTTGCTGTGCAACCAAAATACTGGCAGCTGATGCTTATCTTTTTTCTAGGCTCAGCAGTTAGCATCTTTATGTATAAGGGCAGTCCTGGTCATAAAGCCAACTGCACTTGCTCCAAACAGTAGAGTTAGTTTATCTTGGTAGAAATTGCTTCTCCTGTTATCATAACCTTTTTATTAATAAATCTTTCTAAAATTATCAAACCATCCTTTTCTGGCATTAAAGTCTGCACCTTCCATTTGCTTTAAATTGTCATATAATGACGTTGCTTTTTCTTGAATCATATTACAGTCTATGGGTATGCTTTTCTTATAGCAATCCAACACCCACTTAAAAAGCTGCATTTTCAAAAAAGATGACAGATTATTTTGCAAAAAGTGCAAGGTTTTCATACCTGCTGGCATAGCTGCAGTGATAGCTTCACAAATTTCCTTTTCTTTTTTTTACAATAATCCTTATGCTGGATTCATTTATCTTGAAATGGCAGGCTACTACAGCAGCAGACCTCAATCTACAGTACATATCAAGTAATTCAACTTTTCCTTGTAACAGTATGGCTTTTCTTTGCTTCTTGGGAGCACTTCCAGCATCACCAGTGGCACTCTGTATGAGCCTCATGGTGTTATTCAGGGTTTATCATGTTGCACTAAACATGAAAGAAACCTGAAAACCAGAGCTATCACTTTTTACTGTGATATGAAAGCTACCATAGAGATGAACTGTTAACGTGGAGATGATCAGTGTTGCACAGTGTTTTAAGTGGATACTCACAACACTAGAGCTCACTGTAAGAGCAACAGGAGGTTGCTATGAAATTATTAGAACATCACAGTATGTGATACAGTTAATTTATGCATTTATGAACTTAATATTGCATATCTACACTTGTTTACATTTCTCAGGACTGTGAATGGTACCACATATGTTCTCTTAGTGTCTGTATGTATAAGTTTTGATGAATTTTAACATTTTGTAGTAGATTCATGTATGTTATATGGTGGTAAATGACAAAATAGACTAGTATCTACATAGATATTATGAATGCATTTTATGGATTCCCTGGTGGCTCAGTGGTAAAGAACCCACCTGCAATTCAGGAGACACGGGTTCAGTCCTTGGGTCGGGAAGATCCCCTGGATAAGGGAATGGCAACCCACTCCAGTATTCTTGCCTGGAGAATTTCATGGACAGAGGAGCCTGGTGGGCTACAGTCCATGTTGTCACAAAGAGTTGGACATGACTGAGCAACTAACACTTACTTTTGCATGTAGGTTACATGGTAGTAAATGCCAAAATTGACTAGTTTCCACAAATAGTTTATGAATTCAGGATATACCTAACTTTTTCTTAATTTTTCCAATATTTCTAGGCTGTGTGGTTTGTCTATACATTTTTACAAGTTGTTGCAAATCTCCAAAAAAGTGGACCCATGCAGTGCAAACCTGTGTTGTTCAAGGATCAACTGTACTTCAGTCATAAAACAAGCATCTTACTTAATGGGGAATGACTATAAATCTTTTCACTAAAATGAGCAACAGGCATCAATATTTTCTACCTACTACTACTACTATTAAACTTCATGGTAGAAATTATTCAGGAGAAATAAGAGGCATAAGAACTAGAAAAGAAGTAAAATGACCTCTGTTTACATATGATATGAGAGTATACCTTTAAAATTGTAGAGCAGGGGTCAGAAAACTGGGCCCACAAGCCAAATTCACCCACTGCCTACTTTTGCATCTTTTAATAGTTGGAAAAAATAAAAGAATATTTTGTGAAATGTGAAAACTATACAAAATTAAAATTTCAGTACCCATAAATAAAGTTTTATTGGAACATAAGCACACTGATATGTTTACATTTTGACTATAGGTGCTTTCATGCTACAATAACAGAGCTGAGTGGCTGTAGCAGAGACCAGATTTGATGCTCTTATTGCTTTGCATTGCAGCACAGCACACTACAAAGCACAAAATAGATGGCAAAGTAGTGTGTTTCTTATCTCCTGAGACTATAGCTTCGCTAAAAGAGTCCACCATACACTGACATCATCAGACTAAGCACTTGTCACAATATTCTTAACTCGTGGGAAAGCAACAGTCAGAAAACTTACATTTAAATTGAAATATAACAACATAATTTCATCACAAAATTAGAAAAAGGCCAAAATCAAAACAAACTAGTGAGTGGCCTTGGCCAAACAGGGTGAAGGAAGAAAGGAATTGGCAACAGTAACTCTGGGAAATCTTGCTTTCACTGGAAAATATAAAACTAAAGACAAAAGAAACTATGTGAACACTGTATCTAGTTGGCAAATTTGTTTCTCAAGGGAATATGGTTAAACAATATTGAAACAGCCATATATGTATACTAGGACTGAAAAATAAGGAAATGGATGCTGGATGAAAGAAACCAAGTTTCTCATTGTCTGAGAAAAGTTACAAATAAAAAAGGGGGGAGGTTACAATGTATCATGTGGCACTGGATTAGATTCAGAGACATCAGTATGTACTTATATTTAGATTTATATAGAGAGAGATGAATAAATACAAAAATTAGATAGGTGTATACACACAAGTAACTCCTAGCTCTGTCCAGGAGCAATGGTACCCCAGTAGCAACAAATACACCCAGTAGCAAGATACTAGTTTCACATTCTTCTCCAAAGAAAAGAACCAGGATTTATTGGAGAAGTGTTGGGGCAGGGACAAATACAAAATGAGCCTGGAGCATTCTGTAGAATCAGAAAGTGATGAAGTGCTCGAAAAAACAAAATATGAGTGCATGGCAAATGGACAGAGGAGTCAATGTGAAAGAACTCCCAAAGTTGGAACAATTTGAGCAACAAAAACAAACGCTATTGTATTGAATTATAGCCCAAAGTATAAAATAAATATACATGATTCCATATGAATACAAATAAATAAATACATAGAGAAGAGGCAGATCTCCCATACAGAAGAATTCCAAATATTTTATGAGCTAGTCCCCTCTCAAGGAAGTGGAGCTTAACTCCCCAGTCCTAGAGTGACTTGCTTCCAAAGAGTATGAAAGTGGGGGTGGGGGGGAGTAACTTTACAGTGGAGAAGCTTAACAAACACTACCTCAAAACAATTGTATTTTTCAGGGTTCTCCAGGAAAAAAAAAAAAAAACAGACACAATTAGATAAATACAGATGTATGCTCGCACAGTTCAATGAAGCTGAGAAATTCTACAAACTACCATCTGCAAGCTGGAGAACCAGCAAAGCTGACGGTACAATTCCCCTGTGGCTCAGCTCGTAAAGAATCCTCCTGCAATCTGAGAGACCTGGGTTTGATCCCAGGGTTGGGAAGATCCCCTGGAGATGGGAAAGGCTACCCACTCCAGTGGTCTGGCCTGGAGAATTCCATGGACTGTATAGTCCATGGGGTCTCAAAGAGTTGGACATGACTGAGCGACTTTCACTTCACTTCACTGAAGTAGGAGGTCCTGACAGGTAAAACCGTCAGAGGCTGAAGGCCCTGGAACCATGACCTCCAACACACAAAGGCAGGCAAAGATAGGTGTCCCTGCTCAAGAAGAAAGGAAATTGGCCCTTCTTTTGACTTTTTATTCTATTTGGGCACTCAAAGGGTTGAATGATGCCCACCATGTTGGTGAGGGCGAATCTTTACTCAGTTTACCATTAAAATACAACCAAAACATTTTCATAGTGACACGCAGAAATAATGTTTTACCACGTTTTTGGCATCCCTTATCCCCGTCAACTTGACACATAAAATTATCCATCACAATTCCACCCCTTTTCTACTTGGCACTTACACACATTACTTTATATCATACTTAATCTCCAAGTAAAGACAACAACAGATCTTAATTCCATCTATTAATAACATGATATAAGTATTCTACAGTGCAAACTAAAACACACTCTTCCCTAGAAGAGGATGTAAAGCCTTCAGGTAATGTTAACTCTTCCCCTGGCATCCTTAACTTGAATAATATGATGGAAAGTTAACAATACTAAAATACTATAATATAAACTCAATAACCTCTATATGATACAGATTACATAATAAAGCAATAGAAGAGTAATAAAAATAGAGATATTTTCTTAATATATGCATATATACACGCAAACATATTCATAATAAAATGAGGAGGAAATACTTGTGACAATTATAATCCTGGCTTCTGTAACTGGTCACATATTCATTGCTGGTATTCATGTTTACTTTCTTTCATTATCTCTTCCAGATTCCATTTGCCCTCATCAAGCACCTCAACTGATTGTGGTTCTCTAGCTGGTAGGATGACTTCATTCCTCTAGGATATGGGCCATTGGTAATCCTGCCTGAATTGGGTTATTATAGCTTTCCTTTGACTTTAATTATAGGGCATGGTAAGTGATACTCAGATACACCCTAAGGGATGTCCCATAATCCAGACGTGGTCTTCCTTACCTTCAGGGTGGAGCAGCAGTTCAATTTCCTGTTGGTGGTCAGGAGCTATCACCCCAGCCAGCGCAGGAACTCTGTTCCTTGCTTGTTGATTCAGAGGCATGAGAAGCCCAAAGAGGTTGAGTGATAATTTTAACTTCCGGTTCAATGGAATCATTGTGGTGTTCCCTCATGGAAGCACCCTCCCCTGGGAACTAAGACCTCGAGGCCAGTGGAGCAGAATGCTGCAGAGACAGGAAGCAGAGCTTTTTCTCGTGGGACACTGGCAGTAATGGAGACTGGTGCTGCCCCCATTTCCAGCCCCTGATGCCCACACCAGCGAATCATGGCTGCTATAGAAACAGCTCCGTACACCGAATACTAGGTCAGAGCATATACAGCCTTGTGTGCACAACCTTGTGTACATAGCCTTCTAGAGAGAGACCCTGGCCCTGCTTCAGAGGTGTCACCACCCAGCTGACACGACAACTGAGCCTGAAAGAGGGCCTGCCACCCTTCTACCCACCAAGCCAGCTTCTTCATGCTGGAGGGTAACACCAGTCAATTCCATGGGCTGGGGCCCATTGCTGCACTTCCTGTGCTGTGAAGTGACTTCCTTCCTCAGAATAGTGCCGCCTGGAAGGCCGTAAAGCCAGACGAGGTGTTCTGTGAGGCCACGGAGGGCAGTTTGGGCAGAAGCCTTGTGTGCAGAGGAGGCAAATCTGTGGCCACACTGAGTGTCCATTGCAGTAAGGACAAAACTCTTCACTGCCTTTTCCACAAGGGAAGGGGTCCTAATGCTAACCTGCCACCAGGGAGCTGGATGATCAATCAGGGGATTGGTATCATGCTGGGAGTCAGTACTGGTCTCTGTTGCTGGCAGACTGGGCACTCAGCAGTGACCATAGCTGGGTTTAACTTGATGAGTGGGTACCCAAGCACGTATCACCTCCAAACCTGCTACCATGAACACTTCCTGTGGCAAACAGGACACTTTGTGACTGGGGAAAGAGGCCAATTGGAATCCACAGAACTGGATCATCATATCTACTTGATTATTAACATCCTCCTCCTCCGAAGTTACTCTTTGGTGAATGGTCACATGGGACACACAAATCTTCACATTTTTGCCCATTCAGAGAGGTCTATCCACATACTTCTTCCCCAAATTATTTTGTTGCCAATTTTCCAATCATATTCCTCCCAAGTCCCTGATCGTCCAGCTAAACCATTGGCCAGAGCCCATGGTCTGGTATATAACCACACATCTAGCCAATTCTCCTCCCAAGCAAACAGCCAGGTGCACTCCTTTAAGTTCTGGGAGGATTTCCTTTCACTATCTCCTTCAGAAAGGCTCCAGAGAGAGGCTCTTGTGCTGCAGCTGTTCACATGTGGGTGGTGCCTGTATATCATGCAGAACCATCTATAAACCAGGCCCAAGTGTTTTCTTGCTCTGACAACTGATCATAGAGAACACTGTACAAAGCCACAGGTGCAAGCTGGGGTAAGGAAGGTAGTGTAACAGAAGTAGGGACTGTGAGAATTTGGACCACTTCCTTTGTATGATGGAGTAATGCTGTGTACCCCCAAATTTTGGCTTGGTGGGTCAGACGTCACCCAGTTTATGATGGGCAGCTCAAGTTACATGGTAACCTGGTGGCCCATTGCTAAGCATTCAGCCTCTACAAAGGTCTGGTATCTGGCCAAAAGCTGTTTCTCAAAAGAAGAGTAGTCATCTAGAAAAGATGGCAAGGCCTTATTCCAAAACCCAGTATTGTCCTATCAAAGTCTCCAAACACCAGCCCCATGTGCCACTGACACTTTCAAGCAGTACTAGGTCTGCTTAATCATATGGTGCAAGGACCTCTTGCCAAGCCTTCTCTGGTTCTGAGTGCTACTCAAAATTAGCAGTTTCTGAGTTACTCAGAAATGCCTAGAATAACCAACCAAATGAGGAATGTTACCTCCAAAATCCAACATGGCCCACTAGGTGTTGTGCCTCTCTTTTGGTTGTAGTAGTGGCCAGATGCAACAACTTATCCCTCACCTTAAAAGGGATATCGCCACATGTCCTACACTGGACCCATAGTTATTCCACCAAGAGAGAAGAGCCCTGAATTTTAGTTGTATTAATTCCCACCTCATGCATTGTAGATATCTTATCAGTAAGTCGAGAAAAGTTGGAGAAGGAAATGGCAACCCACTCCAGTATCCTTGCCTGGAAAATCCCATGGACAGAGGAGCCTGGTGAGCTGCAGTCTATGGGGTCGAAAAGAGTTAGGCACAACTGAGCAACTAACACTTTCACGTTCAGAGAAGATGCTACTTCTTGCTCACTAGGTCCAATTAGCATAACGGCATCAATGTATTATAATGAACCAGTGTGATACGTCGGGGAAGGAGAAGGTGGTCAACATTGCTGCTAACTAAATGATTACGTAGGGATGGAGAGATAATATATCCCTAAGGGAGGTATACTGCAGTTCTTGCAAGCTGAAAACAAACTGCATGTGGTGGGACTTAGGGACAGATATGGAGAAAAAGGCATTTGTTAGCTAACTAGCTCCATTCAGGTAGCACTGTAGTTGTTGCTGTTGTTTAGTCACTAAGTTGTGTCTGACTGTTTGTGACCCCTTAGGCTGTAACACGCCAGGCTTCCCTGTCCTCTACTATCTACAGAAGTTTGTTCAAACTCATGTGCATTGAGTCTGTGATGCTACCTAACCATCTCATCCTCTGCCACCCTCTTCTCCTGCCCTCAGCCTTTCCCAGCACCAGGGTCTCTTCTAGTGAGTTTGCTCTTCCCATCAGGTGGCCAAAACATTGGAGTTTCAGCTTCAGCATCAGTCGTTCTAATGAATCAGTTCAGTTCAGTTCAGTCAATCAATCATGTCTGACTCTTTGCAACCCCATGGACTGCAGCACACCAGGCCTCCCTGTCCATCATCAACTCCCAAAGTTTACTCAAACTCATGTCCATTGAGTCGTTAATTGCATCCAACCATCTCATCCTCTGTCATCCCCTTCTCCTCCTGCCCCCAATCCCTCCCAGCATCAGGGTCTTTTCCAGTGAGTCAGCTCTTCACATCAGGTGACCAAAGTATTGGAGTTTCAGCTTCAGCATCAGTCTTTCCAATGAACACTCAGGACTGATCTCCTTTAGGATGGACTGGTTTGATATTCTTGCAGTCCAAAGAACTCTCAAGAGTCTTCTCCAACACCACACTTCAAAAGCATCAATTCTTTGGAGCTCAGCTTTCTTTATAGTCCAACTCTCACATCCATATATGACTACTGGAAAAACCATAGCTTTGACTAGAAGGACTTTTCTTGGCAAAGTAATGTCTCTGCTTTTTAATATGCTGTCTAGGTTGGTCATAGCTTTTCTTCCAAGGAGCAAGTGTCTTTTAATTTCATGGCGGCAGTCTAGTGAATATTCAGGGTTTATTTCCTATAGAATTCAATTGTCTGATCTCTGTGTAGTCCAAAACACTCTCAAGAGTCTTCTCCAGCAACAAAATTTTGAAAGCATCAATTCTTCAGCACTCAGCCTTCCTTAGGGTCCAACTCTCACATCCATACATGACCACTGGAAAAACCATAGCTTTAACTATACCCACCTTAGTCGTCAAAGAGATGTCTCTGCTTTTTAATACATTGTCTCAGCAATACGTGAACCGTGAGCTCTCAGATGTTCAAGCTGGTTTTAGAAAAGGCAGAAGAACCAGAAATCAAATTGCCAACATCTGCTGGATCATCGAAAAATCAAGAGTTTCAGAAAAACATCTATTTCTGCTTTATTGACTATGCCAAAGCCTTTGACTGTGTGGATCACATTAAACTGTGGAAAATTCTTCAAGAGATGGGAATAATACCAGACCACCTGACCTGCCTCTTGAGAAACCTGTATGCAGGTCAGGAAGCAACAGTCAGAACTGGACATGGAACAACAGACTGGTTGCAAGTAGGAAAAGGAGTGCATCAAGGCTGTATATTGTCACCCTGCTTATTTAACTAACATGCAGAGTACATCCTGAGAAACGCTGGGTGGAGGAAGCACAAGGTGGAATCAAGATTGCCGGGAGAAATATCAGTAACCTCTCAGATATGCAGATGCCACCACCCTTTGGCGGAAAGTGAAGAGGAACTAAAAAGCCTCTTGATGAAAGTGAAATCAGTTCAGTTCAGTTCAGTCGCTCAATCATGTCCGACTCTTTGCAACCTCATGAATCGCAGCACGCCAGGCCTCCCTATCCATCACCAACTCCCGGAGTTCACTCAAACTCAGGTCCATTGAGTCGGTGACGCCATCCAGCCATCTCATCCTCTGTCGTCCCCGTCTCCTCCTGCCCCCAATCCCTCCCAGCATCAGGGTCTTTTCCAGTGAGTCAGCTCTTCACATCAGGTGGCCAAAGTATTGGAGTTTCAGCTTCAGCATCAGTCCTTCCAATGAACACCCAGGACTGATCTCCTTTAGGATGGACTGGTTGGAT
>NC_057419.1:145582626-145683569 GCF_019320065.1 Cervus canadensis
AATGTTGAGCTTTAAGTCAACTTTTTCACTCTCCTCTTTCACTTTCATCAAGAGGCTCTTTAGTTCCTCTTCACTTTCTGTCATAAGGGTGGCGTCATCTGCATATCTGAGGTTATTGATATTTCTCCCAGCAATCTTGATTCCAGCTTGTGCTTCTTCCAGCCCAGTGTTTCTCATGATGCACTCTGCATATAAGTTAAATAAGCAGGGTGACAATATACAGCCTTGACGTACTCCTTTTCCTATTTGGAACCAGTCTGTTGTTTCATGTCTGGTTCTAACTGTTGCTTCCTGACCTGCATATAGGTTTCTCAAGAGGCAGGTCAGGTGGTCTGGTATTCCCATCTCTTGAAGAATTTTCCACAGTTTATTGTGATCCACACAGTCAAAGGCTTTGGCATAGTCAATAAAGCAGAGGTAGATGTTTTTCTGGAACTCTCTTGCTTTTTTGATGATCCAGCAGATGTTGGCAATTTGATTTCTGGTTCCTCTGCCTTTTCTATAGGAGAGTGAAAAAGTTGGCTTAAAGCTCAACATTCAGAAAACTAAGATCACGGTATCTGGTCCCATCAGTTCCTGGCAAATAGATGGGGAAACAGTGGCTGACTTTATTTTTCTGGGCTCCAAAATCACCGCAGATGATGATTGCAGACATGAAACTAAAAGATGCTTACTCCTTGGAAGGAAAGTTATGACCAACCTAGACAGCATATTAAAAACAGAGACATTAATTTCTCAACAAAGGTCCATCTAGTCAAGGCCTATGGTATTTCCAGTAGTCATGTATCGATGTGAGAGTTGGACTATAAAGAAAGCTGAGCTCCAAAGAATTGATGCTTTTGAACTGTGGTGTTGGAGAAGACTCTTGAGAGTCCCTTGGACTGCATGGATATCCAACCAGTCCATCCTAAAGATCAGTCCTGGGTTTTCATTGGAAGGACTGATGCTGAGCTGAAACTCCAATACTTTGGCCACCTGGTGTGAAGAGCTGACTCATTTGAAAATACCCTGATGCTGAGAAAGACTGAGGGCAGGAGGAGAAGGGAACGACAGAGGATGAGATGGTTGGATGTCATCACTGACTCAGTGGACATGGGTTTGGGTAGACTCTGGCAGTTGGTGATGGATAGGGAGGCCTGGCATGCTGTGGTTCATGGGGTAGCAAAGAGTCGGACATGACTAAGTGACTGAACTGAACTGAACTGAACTAGGTTTATCATGACTTTTCTTTCAAGGGGCAAGCATCTCTTTTTTTTTTTTTTTTTTTTTTTTTTTTTTTTTTTTTTTTTTTTTTTTTTTTTTTTTTTTTTTTTTTTTTTTTTTTTTTTTTTTTTTTTTTTTTTTTAGTTAGTTGGAGGCTAATTACTTCACAACATTTCCACGTGGGTTTTGTCATACATTGGTATGAATACATAGATTTAAGCAGTCGTATTTCCCATCACCGATCCCCCTCCCACTCCCTCTCCAACCCCGATTCCTCTGGTCTTCCCAGTGCACCAGGCCCTCAAGCCACTTGTCTCATGCATCCCACCTGGCCTGGTGATCTGTTTCACCATAGATAGTTTACATGCTGTTCTTTTGAAACATCCCACCCTCACCTTCTCCCACAGAGTTCAAAAGTCCGTTCTGTATTTCTGTGTATCTTTTTCTGTTTTGCATATAGGGTTATCGTTACCATCTTTCTAAATTCCATATATATGTGTTAGTATGCTGTAATGTTCTTATCTTTCTGGCTTACTTCACTCTGTATAATGGGCTCCAGTTTCATCCATCTCATTAGGACTGATTCAAATGAATTCTTTTTAGCGGCTGAGTAATATTCCATGGTGTATATGTACCACAGCTTCCTTATCCATTCATCTGCTGATGGGCATCTAGGTTGCTTCCATGTCTGGCTATTATAAACAGTGCTGTGATGAACATTGGGGTGCACGTGTCTCTTTCAGATCTGGTTTCCTCAGTGTGTATGCCCAGAAGTGGGATTGCTGGGTCATATGGCAGTTCTATTTTCAGTTTTTTAAGAAATCTCCACACTGTTTTCCATAGCGGCTGTACTAGTTTGCATTCCCACCAAACCGTGCCTGCGTTCAGACCTCTACTCAAAGCCACAGTCATTCAGACAGTATGGTACTGGCACAAAGACAGAAATATAGATCAATGGAACAGAATAGAAAGCCCAGAGATAAATCCACGAACTATGGACACCTTATCTTTGACAAAGGAGGCAAGGATATACAATGGAAAAAAGACAACCTCTTTAACAAGTGGTGCTGGGAAAACTGGTCAACCACTTGTAAAAGAATGAAACTAGAACACTTTCTAACACCATACACAAAAATAAACTCAAAATGGATTAAAGATCTAAATGTAAGACCAGAAACTATAAAACTCCTAGAGGAGAACATAGGCAAAACACTCTCCGACATAAATCACAGCAGGATCCTCTATGACCCACCTCCCAGAATATTGGAAATAAAAGCAAAACTAAACAAATGGGACCTAATGAAACTTAAAAGCTTTTGCACTACAAAGGAAACTATAAGTAAGGTGAAAAGACAGCCCTCAGATTGGGAGAAAATAATAGCAAATGAAGAAACAGACAAAGGATTAATCTCAAAAATATACAAGCAACTCCTGAAGCTCAATTCCAGAAAAATAAATGACCCAATCAAAAAATGGGCCAAAGAACTAAACAGACATTTCTCCAAAGAAGACATACAGATGGCTAACAAACACATGAAAAGATGCTCAACATCACTCATTATCAGAGAAATGCAAATCAAAACCACAATGAGGTACCATTACACGCCAGTCAGGATGGCTGCTATCCAAAAGTCTACAAGCAATAAATGCTGGAGAGGGTGTGGAGAAAAGCATCTCTTAATTTCATGGTCGCACTCACCATCCACAGTGATTTTGGAGCCCAAGAAGAGGGAAACTGTCACTACATACACATTTTCACCTTCTATTTGCCATGAAATTATGGGAGCAGACACTATGAACTCAGTTTTTTTAATATTAAGTTTTAAGCCAACTTTTTCACTCTCTTCTTTCACTGTCATCAAGAGGCTCTTTAGTTCCTCATCGCTTTCTGCCATTAGAGTGGTATCATTTGCATATCTGAGGTTGTTGACATTTCTCCCAGCAATTTTGATTCCAGCTTGTGATTCATCAAGCCTGGCATTTCACATGATATACACTGTGTATAAGTTAAATAAGCAGAATGCCAATATACATCCTTGTCACACTCCTTTCCTAATTCTGAGTCAGTCTGTTGTTCCATGTCTGGTTCTAACTGTTGCTTCTTGACCTGCATACAGGTTTCTCAGGAGGCAGGTAAGGTGGTCTGGTATTCCCATCACTTTAACCACAGTTTGCTGTGATCCACACAGTCTGTGGTTTTCCTCTATTTGCATTGTTCATTTAATAAGTTTTCCTTATCTCTTCTTGCTATTATCTGGACTCTGCATTCAGTTGGGCATATCTTTCCCTTTCTCCTTTGCCTTTTGCTTGTCTTCTTTTCTCAGATGTTTGTAAAACCTCCTCAGACAACCACTTCACCTTTTTGCATTCCTTTTTTGGGGGGAGAGTTTTGGTCACTGCCTACTGTACAATGTTATTATCCTCCATCCATAGTCCTGCAGGCACTCTGTCTACCACATCTAATCCCTTGAATCTATTCATCACCTCCACTGTATAATCATAAGGGATTTGATTTAGGTTAGGGGCTTACCAGGTGGCTCCGAGGTAAAACCACTGCCTGCAATGTCGGAGACCCAGGTTTGATCCCTGGGTCAGGAAAATCCCCTGGAGAAGGAAATAGCAACCCAATGCAGTACTCTTGCCTGGAAAATTCCTTGGGCTACAATCCATGGAGTCGCAAAGTGCCGGACACGACTCAGCCACTTCACTTTCACTTTTTTCATATCTGAATGGCCTATTGGTTTTCCCTACATTGTTCAAATTATGCCTAATTTTGCAATAAGAAGCTCATGATCTGAGCCACAGTCAGCTCCATGTCTTGTTTTTGCTGACTATACAGAGTTTCTGCATCTTTAGCTGCAAAAAATATAATGAATTTAATTTCAGTATTGACCATCTGATGATGTCAATGTGTAGAGTCATCTCATGTGTTGTTGGAAGAGGGTGGTTTCTATGACAAGTGTGTTCTCTTGACAAAATTCTCTTTGCTTTTGCCGTGCTTCATCTTGTACACTAAGGCCAAATTTGCCTGTTATTCTAGGTGTCTTTTGAGTTTCTACTTTTGCATTCCAATCCCCTGTGATGAAAAGAACATCTTTTTTTGGTGTTAGTTCTAGAAGGTGTTGTAGGTCTTCATAGAACTAGTCAGTTTCAACTTATTTGGCATCAGTGGTTGGGGTATAGACTAGGATTACTGTGATGTTGAATGGTTTACTTGGAAATGAACTGAGATCATTCTGTCATTTTTGAGATTGCACCCAAGTACTGCATTTCAGACTCTTTTGTTGACTATGAGGGCTACTCCATTTCTTCTAAGGGGTTCTTGCCCACAGTAGTAAATATAATGGTCATCTGAATTAAATTCATCCATTCCAATTGTTCATTTTGTTCATTGATTCCTAAGATGTCCATGTTTTCTCTTGCCATCTCCTGCTTGACCACATGCAATGTAAATTGATTCATGGACCTAACCTTCCTATGCAATATTGTTCCTAGCCATATTGTTCTTTACAGCATCAGACTTAACTTTCAGCACCAGACATATCCACAACTGAGTGTTGTTTCTGCTTTGGCCCAGCCACTTCATTCTTTCTGGAACTATTAGTAATTGCCCTCCACTCTTCACCAGTAGCATATTGGACACCTTCCAACCTGGGGAGCTCGTCTTCCGGTGTCATATCTTTTTACCTTTTCCTATAGTCCATGGAGTTCTTGAGGCAAGAATACTGGAGTGGGTTGTCATTTCCTTTACTGGTGGACCACAATATGCAGAACTCTCCAATATGACTGATCCGTCTTCAGTGGGCCTGCATGGCGTGTATCATAGCTTCATTGAGTTATGCAAGTGCCTTCACCATGACAAGGCTGTGATCCATGAAGGGGGCAGGTAGCATGGCACTGGAGATGTCAATTTGCTCAAGCAATGAAACTACATAGGTACATCACCTGAAATTGAAATTACCACCTGGTCAAGCTAATGAAAACCCACTCTCATTCTCCAAGACCATCTGTTTTCTGCACGGGCCAAATAGGCTACTTTAATGGGGATGTGGAGGAAATCATCACTCCTGCATGTTTGTAGCCCTTGATGGTACTGCAAATCACTGAAATCTACTCAGGTATGTGCAACAATTTGGTTTACTATATTTCTAGATAGAGGCAATTCTAATTGCTTCCATTTTGCCATCCATGCCAAAATAGCCCTCACTCTGCAGGTCAGGGAACAGATGAGTTGTGGACTCTGCCAGCTGCTGAATATATCTATCCTATTTTGCATTCCAGAACTGTATAGATAAGCATGGGGTTGGTTTGGGTTCACACTTGACCCAATGGAGATGGGCCTAAGATAAAATTTCATTGATCCCTTGACCTAAAATAAGCTCCTACTATGACTGATGGACCATAATGACACTTGGGGCATCTTGGAATTAGTGTGAGATCAGAGCCAGTGTCCAATAGGCCCCAAAAGGTATTCTCCTAGTTCAAAATCACACTCACTAAAAACTTCTAGGTCCCTTTCAGGAAGGCCGGGAAACAGACTAACAATATATATTTGGGACAGTGTACCAAGGCATGATGGACACCTACTTCCGTATTTCAAAACTTACTCCAAAACTACAGCTATCAGAACTGTGTAGTACTAGCATAGGGATAGACACATAGATCAGTGGAATACAATTAAGAGTCTGGAAATAAACCCATAAATGTATTCATGGACATACATCCCAAAGAGCTGAAAACAGGCATTCACACAGAACCCCATAGAGGAATGTCCACCACAGTAGGCACAAGGGAGAAGTCACCCAAATGTCCATCCACTGCTGAGTGGATACAAAACATGTGTGGTCTAGCCAAACAGTGAAATACTATTCAGCCAGGAAAAGGAAAGAAGTGCTGATTTGTGCCACCACGGGCATGGGCCCTATGCTCAGTGACAGCAGCCAGACACAGAAGGCCACCTATCTATTGTATGCCTCCACCTCTAGGAAGTCGACAGAACAGGCCAAGGGCCGTGACAGGAACCTGATGAGTGCTTGCCTGAGGACTACAGGGGTGCGGTGGGGGAAACTGCAGGAGGGGGCAGTGGGGAGTGAGTGCCTGGCCGGTACAGGGGTTTCTCTTTGTGGTGGTGCCAACATTCCAGACACGGTGGTGATGGTGGCCCAGCACCGCCAGTGTACACTTGGTGCCACTGGGTGGTCTGCTGCCTTCTCTGTACAAAGGTCTCCTCCCATGGGAAGGGAGTATTCTGACAAAGACAGGGTCCAATGGGCAGGGTGAGCAGCATCCTGCCAGCGCCATGTCTTTGCAGGCCCAGGCCTGCGGGGGTGGGGTGGGGGGGCATGGGAAATCGGTGACCTCAGGGAGTCTGCCTGTCACAGACTGTGCGCCCCAACCAATGAGGGGCTGGCCCGTGGTTGCTAGGATACGGAGTCGCGGTCTGAGAGTACCAGTTGCCTTGAGAGGATGGGACCAGCTGACTCATCCCGCCGCATCTCACCCCACTGCATCTCATCCCACCGCATCACATCCTGGTGCATCTCATCCCACCGCACCTCATCCCACTGCACCGCAAAGCAAGGCCTCGGAGACAGCGGGCTCAACAGTCAGCATGCCAAGGAAAAGGGGCCATTGAAGGTCGTCTGGCCGCTCCCACACTGCCCTTGTCTTGCTGTCTTTCTCCGTGAGCTACATGAAGCGCCTCCTGCGGGAGGCCACTATTCCCAGCGCCTGAGCTCTTCCGCACCCATCTTCCTAGCAGCCATCACGCAGCACCTAATTGCCAAGGTCCTGGAGCTGGCAGGCAATGAGGCCCAGAACAGCAGTTAGAGGCGCATCACCCCAGAGCTGGTGGGCATGGCGGTCCAACACAACGCTCTGCTCAGCAGCTCTTTTGGGATGACAACCATCTCCCTGGTGGCCCCAGCCCGGCACCAGCTGCTCAACCACACCAGGGTCTTGAGTCCCGAGTGTCCGGCCCCTGGACGGGCCTCCCCCCGGCTGTCGGGCGCCAGGCCTGCTCACTGACCGACTGCACAGCCCGGTGCCTCGGGCCCAGTGATGTTGAATCAATCAAAGTGTTTCAAAACATCCGTGTGCGTGCTTCAGTCACTTGGCCTGGGAGGTGGTGGTGGGATACCCCTCCTTGGAGAGGTGGGGGTCGGGGGTCTGGCTGAAGTGGAGGGGGAGTGTTGTGGGTACAGATGGAGTCGGGGATGGCAGGCAGAGGGAGCGGTCGCCCACTGTGACAGCGCATGCGGTGGCCCTGGTGGGAGAGGCTGGCTGTGCTGGGGTTGCAGTGGAGTGGGGTCTGGGGGGAGGCCAGGGAAAGAAGGTTCCCCTGTTGGCTCTGAGCAAGTAGGAGCCAGGCTAAGTCCCCAGAGGGGCTGGGGTCCTGGTGGTGACACTCAAGACCGAGAGGGCGGCATCGTGGTAGGGTGAAGGTGCCAAGGTGACCGACCGCCCCGAGGCATGGGATGCAGGAATAGTGGACAGTGTGCTTGACAGGGGTTCCCATGGGGGTAGGGCCTAGATGTGCATGGGGGCAGGGGCCTAGACCGCAAGACTGCGGCGGGATGGGGACTGGGGGAGGCGGGACACAACTCGCACGTATGCAAAGTCGGAATCAGGGTCACGCGGGGTCACCAGGTGACTTTTTGGTCGTGTGCCTTTGGAGATTCCAGGAGATGCTCTGCTTGGCAACCTGCGGGAGCAGGCTGTCACCTAGCAACAGCGGGTGACCCTCTATTTGCATACGGCGCCGGCAGCCAATCAGGGCCCAAACTCCGCGCCCGCTCTTTTGCATATCACCCCGGCGACGGGAGAGTCGGGGCGGCAGCGCCGGCGCCGTCCCGCTGTGGCCCTGAGCCGGACGCAGGGCACGTCGCCGGTCGCCGCCCGGTTGCGTCAGCGCGCCTGGAAGCACCGGGGCGGCGAAGATGGCGGCTTCTGCGGCCGGCCTGGGCGGCGGCGGCGCGGGCCCAGGGCCTGAGCCGGGGGATTTCCTGGCGCGCTACCGCCAGGTATCCAACAAACTCAAGAAGCGGTTCCTGCGGAAGCCGAACGTGGCGGAGGCCGGCGAACAGTTCGCACAGCTCGGCCGCGAGCTGCGCGCCCAGGAGTGCCTGCCGTACGCGGCCTGGTGCCAGCTGGCGGTGGCGCGCTGCCAACAGGCGCTCTTCCACGGGCCCGGCGAGGCGCTGGCGCTGACCGAGGCCGCGCGCCTCTTTCTGCGGCAGGAGCGCGACGCGCGCCAACGCCTGGCCTGCCCCGCCGCTGCTGGGGAGGCCCTGCAGGCCGCCGCCGCCGCGCTGGGCGCCGCCGTGCGCCTGCACCTGGAGCTCGGGCAGCCGGCCGCGGCCGCCGCGCTCTGCCTCGAGCTGGCGGCCGCCCTGCGCGACCTGGGCCAGCCGGCCGCTGCTGCCGGCCACTTCCAGCGCGCCGCGCAGCTGCAGCTGCCCCAGCTGCCCCTGGCCGCCTTGCAGGCGCTTGGCCACGCCGCGTCCTGCCAGCTGCTGGCGCGGGACTACAGCGGCGCGCTGGCGCTCTTCACGCGCATGCAGCGCCTGGCGCGGGAGCTCGGCGGCCCCCCGCCACAGCCGACGCCGCCGCCGTCCGGGCCGCAGCCCGCCACCCCCGCGGCCCTCGCCCCGCCGCTCCCGCCTGGCGGTGGGCCGCCGGCTACCGCCGCCCCGGCAGCGCTGGGTGCCTTCGCCGACGTGCTGGTCCGCTGCGAGGTGTCCCGCGTGCTGCTGCTGCTGCTCCTGCAGCCACCGCCCGCCAAGCTCCTGCCGGAGCACGCGCACACCCTGGAGAAGTCAATGGACCTTCATTTTGTCACGCGGCATCTTTTGTTATGGCGCACCGACTCTCTAGCTGTGGCGGATGCTCAGTTGGCCCATGGCATGTGGGATCCTAGTTTCCCAGCTGGGGATTGAACTCTCATCCCCTACATTGCAAGGCAGATTCTTAACGACTGGACCACCAGGGAAGTCTCTTCAACTCTATTTTAAAATAAGAGGCATAAGGCCTTACAGATAAAGTTAATAGTGGCCTTTGTCCCATCCTCAAGTTCAATTTACTTCTCCTACCTGGAAGGAAACATTATCAAAATTTTCATGTGCTATCTTTGCATCCTATTCTCTTTATAGTTTCATATACATACCTGTCACATGGACAAATATGGTATGAATTTTTAACATTTATAGAAATTATATTGGACTCTAAATATCATTCCGTGGCTTACTTCCTCTACTAGCAAAATGGTATACTTTATTAAATACTGATTGCAAAGATAAATTCACAAGTAAAAATGGAAAAATTGGTGTTTTCGTATCTACTTCCATGTACTTTCCCCACTTGTCATGAATGAAAGCAAAATGTAGTAAGCCCCTAACACACTGAGCATATTCAGCAATTGTGTCCTGACAGTCCTTTGTACTAAAAGGAAGGAATAGACGCCATGCTCACCTCATTTCCATACACCATGAGGTGATGGACAGTAACCAGGGCTTTGAACACCACCACCCAGCTGCTGCTACCAGTTTTCTCAGAAAGAATATCAGCCAGATGGACAACACTCATATTTGTTCCATTTATGTACTGGATCAGATCTAAATTAGAGACAGTGACAAGCATTAAAACACAGACTGAGAAAAAAAAATTTCAAAACCAAAATTGGTAACTTTACCTGAAATCCAGATGCAATCAAATCTCAGAGACATGATAAAGAAAATCATCTGAAACATTTTCTTCATTTCAAGTAGTAAAATTTGTGCATGCCCGTGCTAAGTCACTCAGCCGTGTCTGACTCTTTGCAACCCCATGGACTGTAGCCTACCAGGCTCCTCTGTCCATGGGATTCTCCAGGCAAGAAACCTGGAGTGGGTTGCCATTTCCTCTTCCAGGGGATCTTCCCAACCCAGGGGTCAAACCCACTTCTTCTGCATTGCAGGCAGATTTTTTACCACTGAGCCACCTGGTACTAACCTGGTAGGTGATACTGAACGCCTGTTTATCCTATTTGTTCCATAGTTAATGAGGATTGTGATTGCATTGATTCTGCTCACCAGTGTCTCCCTAAGACCCAGCACAGTAGCTGGCACATACCAAGTTATGGAAAATACTTGTTAAATAAATGGATAAGACTCAAGAAGGTAAGTAACGTGCTCGAGGTCATACAGGTAGTTCAGTGGAAGGGCTGGGATTTGAAATCAGGTTTGTTTGACTCTGAAGACCAAGGCATTAAACATTTTGTCATTGTGCCTCGCTCAAGAAAAGTGTCATTCCATGAAGGTTCAGTAAGGAGCTTTGTCTCCCTAAGTCTGACTTTGTGATTTACACCTTTTAATTTCTTACTGCTTTTTCTTCTTGAGTCCACTTCCCAACAGCCTTGTACCTGGTTTACTGCAACAGCTTTCTGCTTTCCTGCCTCAAGGTTATAACCATTAATTAACTGACTTTTACAGCCCCTCAAAAGGTAAGTTTCATTATTTTGTTTTCCTACGAAGAACATACAATGATTCCTTGCTGTTTATCAGTTCAAAAGTTCTCCTTGCTTTCCAAACCATCTATAAACTATCACTCTAAAACAACTTCATCCGTAGCATTTATCCATTATGCAGCATCTTCATATGCACAGCAGTAGAACAGGTACTGAAGAGGGGGCTTAACAAATATGCTAGTGGATTAGAGTGACAGACTGACCCTGTAAAGTAAGATTTACTTATTCAACAAACATATATACTCAGTGTCAATGCCTAATACGTGCCAGTTGCTGTGCCATGTTTGGCAGGCTTCCCTGGTGGCTCAGGCGGTAAAGAATCTCCCTGCAATACAGGAGTCATGGGTTCGATTCTTGGTGGGGAAGATCCCCTGGAAAAGGGCATAGGAACCCACTCCAGTATTCTTGTTTGGAGAATCTCATGGACAGAGAAGCCTGGCAGGTACAGTCCACAGAGTTGCACAGACTTGGACACGACTGAAACAACTTAGCATACATGTCCATGCCATGTTTAAGGTTATAAAGAATGAGATTCTCTGCTATATTTTTTATCTTTAGGTCCGCTTCATTCCTCTTTCTGTGCAGTTTCCTCTGCAACCTTTTTATTTCTGCTTTGGCATGATTTCAGTCTTTGGACTGAATCTTTCAGTTATGCTGGTACTGATTCAAGTGCCCCTGTTTGGTTCCATGCACCCTTCACATTGGTAATTATTGCTTAACCTTCAGGCTTTGAAAAGTTAATCCTGGTACATGTTACATCCTAGCGCAGGGCTGGATTATATATACTGTCCCAGAATCTAATATGGGACCTGTTGAGAATAATCTTCAGGAAACTTTAAAAATATATATAGCGAGGGGAAATTAATCTGCTTAACTTTGGCGAACTGTTAGTTGCTGCAATAAACACCCATTATCATGATGATAAGAAAAAATTACAGGAGACAAATGCACATTAGGTCAATGAATAGTTTTGAAGCCAAATAGCAAAATCAAGAGTTGATCAAAAGGCTACAAAAGTTGCAATAGCAATGGGATTTACATCTATTGCCAACAGCACAGATTGTTTATGAAGCCACTGTTCTGGTGCAAAGACTCAGACACGACTGAGTGCGCACACACACACACACCCCCATACACCACTGCTCTGGCACAAAGTCTGACACAACTGAGCACACACACACACACAGGCACAAACCCATACACCACTGCTCTGGAGCAAAGAGTTGGACACGACTGAGCATGCACACACAAAAACACACACAACCATCTGCCACTGCTGCAGTGCAGAGCCAAACATGACTGAGCACACACACACAATACACACACCCGCATATGCCACTGCGCTGGCACAGTCAGACATGACCGAGCACACACACACACACACACACAAACACCCCCCAATACAAAACTGCTCAGGCACAGAGAGTAGGACACAACTGTGTTTGCACACACAGACACACACACCCATCTGTCACTGCTCCAGTGCAAAGAATCAGACATGACTGAGCATACACAATCACACACACACACCCATATGCCACTGCTCCAGTGCAAAGAGACAGGACTGAGCCTGAACACACACACACACACACCAATACGCCACTGCTCTGGTGCAGAGTCGCAAATGACTAAGCACACACACACGCACGCACGCACACCCATATACCACTGCTCCAGTGAAAAGAGTCAGACATGACTGAACACGCACGAACACAAACATACACCCATATGCCACTGCGCTGGTGCAGTCAGACATGACCGAGCACACACACACACACCCATACACCACTGTTCCACCACAAAGAGTCAGACACGACTGATCACACACACATACACGCACACACCCATATGCCACTGCACTGGTGCAAAGAGTCAAACATGACTGAACACACACACACCCATATGCCACTGCTCTGGTGCAGTTGGACACGACCGAGCACACACACACACACACACACACCTGCCCATTCGCCACTATTATAACTCAAACAGTCAGACACTACTGAGGGCATAGACACACACACACCCACATGCCGCTGCTCCAGTGCAAACAGTCAGACACGACTGATCACACACACACACACACCCACACACCCATATGCCACTGCTCTGGCGCAGTTGGACACGACCGAGCACACACACACACACACATACACACACATGGATAGCACAATAACTATCAAGGTTGTATGTTTGTCAACCAATTCCTTCATCTTTGACATTTCTGGCTCTGTTTCTATTGACTTATTTTTCTCTTTGACGTAGCTAACATTTTTTCTGCTTCTTATGCAATTTTATGTAGATGTCAAATATTGTTAATTTTGCTTCACTGAGTGCTGTATTTTTATATATTCCTTTACAGAATGTTGAACTTTGTTTAGACAGGCACATACATTACTTTTATATCTCTTCTATCCTTTCAGCATATGTTTTCTCAAACAGCTTTATTGGTATTTAATTAATAGATGATATTTAATTCACATATCATGGTGCAGTGGTAAAGAATCTACTTACCAGTGCAGGAGACCCAGGTCTGATCCCTGGGTTTGAAAGATCCCCTGGTGGAAGAAATGGCAACATAGTCCAGTATTCTTGCCTGGAAAATTCCATGGACAGAGAAGCCTGGAGGGTTGCAGTCCATGGGGTTGCAAAGAGTCAGACACAACTGAGTGACTGAGCATGCACACTATCATACCATTCACCCATTTAGTCTACAAATTGGTAGTTTTTAGTATATTCAGAGTTGTATGACCAGCACCAGGATCAATTTGAAACAGTTTACAAAGAAACTCCACACTCATTAGCCATCATTCCTCATTTCCACCTAAACCTCCCATCCCTAGTCAATCACTATTCTACTTTATGTCTCTGAAGATTTTCCTATTCTGAATATTTCATATGAAAGGACTCAGTCAATATGTGGAACTTTGAAACCGGGCTCTTTCACTTAGCATAATATATTCTAGCTTCATTGATGTTGTAGCATTAATCAGTACTTCATTTCTTTTTATGACCAAATAATATTCCATTGTATGGATATACTACAATTTATCCATTCATTGATGAACATTTGAGCTGTTTCCATTTTTGAACTATTGCGAATACTGCTTCACATGCAAGTATTTCTTTCAATACCCTTTTTCAGTTCTTTTAGATACATACCTAGGAGCGGAATTGCATGTTCATATGGTTATTCTGTGTTGAACTTTATAAGGAAGTGCCAAACCGTTTTCCACAGGACTGAACCTTATTACAATTCCACCAGCAATGTATAAGGGTACCAATTTTTCCACATCCTTGCTCATATTTCTTTTCCATTTGTTTGATTATAGCCATCTGAGTGGATGGAAAGTGGTATCTCTATGCAATTTTCATTTACAATTTCCTGATGACTAATAATTTAGTAGAATTTTTTCATGTGCTTATTGCAATTTGTGTATCTAGTTTGGAGTAATGTCCATTCTGATCCTTTGCTAATATTTTTCTTTTTTTATCATTTGCTAATTTTTTAATTGGGTTATTTATCTTTTTTCAGCTTTATTGAGGTATGATTAACAAATAAAAATTGTATATATTTACGTTGTACAACATGATGTTTTCTTTTAGGGTGTGAAAGATAAGAACTGTGAAATGATCACCATAATCTAGTTAATTAACACATCCATCATCTCCATACTTGAAATATTTTCTGTGGTTAGAACATTTATGATCTATTCTTTTAGCAAATTTCAAGTATGCAATATTATTAATTATGGTCACCATGCTGTGTGTTAGATCCCTAGAACTCATTCATCTTTTTAATGAATTCATCTTGTAACTGAAAATGTGTATCCTTTGATCAACTTCTCCCCATTTCCCCCAGCCCCAGCCCCCAGCAAACATTATTCCACTTTCTGGTTATATAAGTTCAACATTTTCAGATTCCATATATAAGTGAAATCATATATCATTTGTCATTCTGTGCTTAGCTTATTTCACCTAGCATAATGTCCTCCAGGTTTATCTATGTTGTTACAAACGGCAGAATTTCCTTTTTTTAATGACTGCATTATATATATACATACCTTTGAGATATTGCTTTCATTTCCTACAGATATATGACCAAAATTTGGATTGCTGGATCATATGGTAGTTCTATTTCTAATTTTTTGAGGAATCTCCATACTGTTTTGAAAATGGCTATACCAGTTTATATTCCCACCAACACTGTATAGGGTTCCCTTTTCTCCACATCCTCACGGATACTTGTTTTTTGTTGTCTTTTTGATAACAGCCATCCTGACACGTGTGAGGTGATAGTTTATTGTGGTTTTGATTTGCATTTCGTTGATGATTCTCAGTGTTGAGCATCTCTTCATGTGCATGTTGGCCATTTGTACGTCTTCTTTGGAAAGTGTTTATTAGGTCTCAGGTCTATTCTTAAATTAGATTGCTTGTATTTTTTTGCTATTGTTATAAAAGTTTCTTATATATTTGAGGTGAAAGTGAAAGTCACTCAGTTGTGTCCAACTCTTTGTGACCCCATGGACTATATAGTTCAATTCTCCAGGAGAGAATACTGGAATGGGTAGCCTTTCCCTTCTCCAGGGGATCGTCCCAAACCAGGGATTGAGCCCAGGTCTCCCACACTGCAGGCAGATTCTTTACGAGCTGAGCCATCAGGGAAGCCAATTTGAGGTATTAACCTCTTATCAGATATATGATATACAAATAGCTTCTCACGTTCCATGGGTTAACTTTTCATTTTGTTGATGGCATCCATTGCTGTATAGCTTTTTAGTTTGATGTGGTACCACTTGTTTATTTTTGCTATTGTTGCTTTGGCTTTCAGTGTCAAATTTAAAAAGTCTGCCCAGATGGATGTCAAGGAGCATACACCTAGATTTAATTCTATGAGTTTTATACTTTCAGATTTTACATTTAAGTATTTAATCCATTTGAGTTAAATGTTGTGTATGGTGTAAGATAGTGGTCCAGTTTCATTCATTTGCTTATGGATGTCTAGTTTTCCCAACACCACTTATGGAGAAGACTACCGCCTCCCCATTGTGCATTCTTGGCTTCCTTGTCAAATATTTAGTTGATTGTCTATGTGTGGGTTTATTCTTGTACTTTATTCTGTTCCATTGATCTATGGGTCTGTTTTTATGCCAGTACCATAGTGCTTTGATAACTGTAGTTCTGTAATATTTGAAATCCAGAAGTTCCCAGCTTTATTTTTCTTGCTCTGGATCATTTTGGCTGTTTGGGGTCTTTTGTGGTTCCATACGATTTATAGTATTGCTTTTTCTATTTCTGTGAAAAATACCATTGGAATTTTGATAGGGATTGCATTGAATCTGTAGATCTGCCGCTGCTAAGTCGTGTCAGTCATGTCCAACTCTGTGCGACCCCAGAGACGGCAGCCCACCAGGCTCCCATCCCTGGGATTCTCCAGGCAAGAATACTGGAGTGGGTATCCATTTCCTTCTCCAGTGCATAATCTGTAGATCACTTTAGATATTATGATCATTTTTAACAACATTCATTCTTCCAATCCAGGAACACAGGATATATTAGAATTTCTTTTTTATTTTTATTTATTTGGCCATGCCATGAAGTTTGAGGGATCTTAGTTTCCCTCCAGGGATTGAACCTGGACCCTTGGTAAGTGCAGAGTGCTAATGACTGGACTGCCAGGGAATTCCCCATGAACTCAGGATATGTTTCCATTTGTTTGTGTCACCTTCAAATTCTTCCATTAATATCTTATGTTTTTCAGGGTACAAGATCTTTCATTTGCTTGGCTAAAATTATTTCTAAGTATTTTTTGATGCTATTGTATATGTGAATGTTTTCTTAAATTCTTTTCCAGATAGTTCATTAGTGTACAGAAATACAACTGATTTTTGTTTGTTGATTTTGTATCCTGCAACTTCACTGAATTTGTTTATTAATTCTAGATTTTTTTGGTAGAGTTTTTAGGTTTTTCTACAAATAAGACCATGCCATCTGCAAACAGAAATAATTTTTCATCTTTCTTTCCAATTTTGATGGCTTTTATTTCTTTTTCTTGCCTAATTCCTCTACAGAGGACTACCAGTATTATCTTAAAAAGAAGTGGCAAGTAGGCACCCTTGTCTTGTTTCTGATATTTGAGAAAAAGATCACTTTTTACCACTGAGGATGATGTTAGCTATGGGCTTGTCATATGGCTCTTATTATGTTGAGATACATTTCTCCTAAAAAAAAAAAAAAACTGCAGAGTTTTATCATGAAGAGATGTTGGTTTTGTCAAATGCTTTTTCTGCAATTGTTGAGATGATTATATGATTTGTATCCTTCATTATGTTAATGTAGTATATTATGTTTATTGATTTGTGTATGTTGAACCATCCTTGCATCTTGGGGATAAATTCCAATTGATCATTTTGTATGATCCTTTTATCATGCTGTTGAATTCAGTTTGCTAGCATTCTGTTGAGGATTTTTTCCATTTTGATTCATCAGGGAGTTTGCCCTGTAATTTTCCCTCCTTGTAGTGTCTGTATCTGATCTTGGTATAAGGATAATGCTGGCCTTACTAAATGAAAATCAATATGTTCCTTCCCCTTCAAATTTTTGGAACAGTTTAAGAAAGATTCATTAATTATTCTTTAAATGTTTTGTATAATTCACACATGAACCCATCTGCTCATGAGCTTTTCTGTACTGGGAGGTTTGTGATTACTGCTTCAATCTTATTTATTGTTGGTCTGTTCAGATGTTCTATTCATGATTCAGTCTTGGTAGGTTGTAAGTTTCTAAGAAATTATGCATTCTATGTCATCTTACTCATTGGCATATAATTTTTCATAGTATTCCCTTATGATCCTTTGTATTTCTGTTGTATCAGTTGTAATGTCTTCCTTTTCATTTCTGACTTTATTATTTGAGTCTTCTCTCTTTTTTTTTCTTCATTTAAGTAGCTAAAGATTTGTAAATTTTATCTTAAAAAACCAACTCAGTTGTGTTGATCTTTTTGTTGCCTTTCTGGTCTCTATTCCATTTATTTCTTCTCTAATCTTTATTCTTTCCTTCTTTCTGCTTTGTGTTCAGTTTGTTCCTTTTCTAGTTCCATGAAGTGTAAAATTAGGTTGTTTGGTTGATATCTCTCTTTTTGCTTAATGCATGCATTCATTACTCTAAAATTCCTTCATGGATGTGCTCTCACCACATCCCATAGGACTTGTTGTCTCCATTTTTAATTTGTCTCAAGGTATTTTTTAAAATTTTCCTTTGATTTATTCATTGACCCAGTGATTATTCAGGAGTGTGTTAATTTCCACGTATGAGTACATTTTACTCCTGTTATTGTTTTCTGATTTTATACCATTGTTGTCATAAAAGATACTTAATGTGACTGCATTTGTCATAAATTTAAGCCTTTTGTTCTCCAATTACGATCTATCTTGGACAGTATTCCAGTCCAATTTATCTATTTTTTCTTTTGCTGTTTATGCTTTGGTGCCATACCTAAAGAATCATTGCCTATGGTAACGATGACCCTATATGTGAGACAGCAAAAGAGACACAGATGTAAAGAACAGACTTTTGGACTCTGTGGGAGAAGGCGAGGGTGGGCTGATTTGAGAGAACAGCATTGAAATGTGTATATTACCATATGTGAAACAGATGACCAGTCCAAGTTCAATGCATGAAAAACGGCACTCAAAGCTCGTGCACTGGGACAACCCTGAGGGATGGGATAGGGAGGGAGGTGGGAGGAGGGTTCAGGATCGGGGACACATGTACACCCATGGCTGATTTATGTCAATGTATGGCAAAAAACCATTACAATATTGTAAAGTAATTAGCCTCCAATTAAAATAAATAAATTAATTTTTTAAAAAAGAATCATTGCCTAATCCAGTGTTAGAAGTATTTACCCCTTGTCTTCTAAGAGTTTTATAAATTTAGCTCTTAACAGGGAGGTCTGTGATACATCTTAACTAAATGTTTGTGTATGATGTCAGGCAGGGGTCCAGTTTCATATTTGCCTCTGGTTTTCTTTTCTTATGATGACTTAGTTTGGTTTTGACATAGGATAGAATGAGTTAGGAAGTACTTCCTCCTCTTTTATTTTTGAATAATTTGTGAAGGATTGGTGTTAATTCAGAATTAGCATTAATTCAGAAGTTTCATAGAATTCACCTGTGAAACCATCTGGTCCTGGGCTTTTCTTGGTGTGAATTTTATAATTTACAAAAATAAAATTATGCTGTCTTTTATATTTATCTATGTTGTTGCCTTCACCACTGATATTTATTTCTTTGTGTGATTTTGAGTTACTCTCTGATGTTCTTTCATTTCAGCCTGAAGGACTCTCTTTAGTATTTCTTGTAAGACAGATCTGTTAATGATGAATTATCTCCATTTTTTTAATCTAGGAATGTCTTTTTTTAATTAATTTATTTTAATTGGAGGCTAATTACTTTACAGTATTGTAGTGGCTTTCACCATACATCGACACAAATCAGCCACAGGTGTACACATGTCCCCCATCCTGAACCCACTTCCCACTCCATCCCATCCCTCAGGGTCATCCCAGTGCACCATCCCTGAGCATCCTGTCTTCTGCATCGAACCTGGCCTGGTGATCTATTTCACATATGGTAATACACATGTTTCAATGCTATTTTCTCAAATCATCCCACCCTTGCCTTCTCCCACAGAGTCCAAAAGTCTGTTCTTTACATCTGTGTCTCTTTTGCTGTCTCACACATAGGGTCATCATTACCATCTTTCTAAGTTCCATATATATGTGTTAATATACTGTATTGGTGTTTTTCTTTCTGATTTACTTCACTCTGTATAGTAGACTCCAGTTTCATCCACCTTATTAGAACTGATTCAAATGCATTCTTTTAAAAAGCTTAATAATATTCCATTGTATATATGTACCACAACTTCCTTATCCATTCATCTGCTGATGGACATCTAGGTGGCTTCCATGTCCTGGCTATTGTAAACAGTGCTGCAGTGAACATTGGGGTACACTTGTCTCTTTCAGTTCTGCTTTCCTCGGTCTGTATGCCCAGCAGTGGGATTGCTGGGTCGTATAGCAGTTCTATTTCCAGTTTTTTAAGGAATCTCCACACTGTTCTCCATAGTGGATATACTATTTTGCATTCCCACCAACAGTGTAAGAGGGTTCCCTTTTCTCCACACCCTCTCCAGCATTTATTGTTTGTAGACTTTTGGATAGCAGCCATTCTGACTGGCGTGAGATGGTATCTCATTGTGGTTTTGATTTACATTACTCTGATAATGAGTGATGTTGAGCATCTTTTCATATGTTAGCCATCTGTATGTCTTCTTTGGAGAAATGTCTATTTAGTTCTTTGGCCCATTTTTTGATTGGGTCATTTATTTTTCTGGTATTGAGCTGCATGAGCTGCTTGTATATTTTTGAGATTAATTCTTTGTCAGTTGCTTCGTCTGCTATTATTTTCTCCCATTCTGAAGTTTGTCTTTTCACCTTGCTTATAGTATCCTTCTTTGTGCAAAAGATTTTAAGTTTGATTAGGTCCCATTTGTTTATTTTTGCTTTCATTTCCATTACTCTGGAAGGTGGGTCATAGAGGATCCTGCTGTGATTTATGTCAGAGAGTGTTTTGCCTATGTTTTCCTCTAAGAGTTTTATAGTTTCCGGTCTTACATTTAGATCTTTAATCCATTTTGAGTTTATTTTTGTGTATGGTGTTAGAAAGTGTTCTAGTTTCAATCTTTACAAGTGGTGGACCAGTTTTCCCAGCATCACTTCTTAAACACTGTTTTTTCTCCATTGTATATTCTTGCCTCCTTTGTCAAAGATAAGGTGTCCATAGTGCGTGGATTTATCTCTGGGCTTTCTATTTTCTTCCATTGATCCATATTTCTATCTTTGTGCCAATACCATACTGTCTTACTGACTGTAGCTCTGTAGTATAGTCTGAAGTCAGGCAGGTTGATTCCTCCAGTTCTATTCTTCTTTCTCAAGATTGCTTTGGTTATTAGAGGTTTTTTGTATTTCCATACAAATTGTGAAATTATTTGTTCTAGTTCTCTGAAAAATACCGTTGGTAGCTTGATAGGGGTTGCATTGAATCTACAGATTGCTTTGGGTAGTATACTCATTTTCACTATATTAATTCTTCCAACCAATGAACATGATATATTTCTCCATCTATTTGTGTCCTCTTTGATTTCTCTCATCAGTGTTTTATAGTTTTCTATATATAGGTTCTTTTGCTCCTTTGGGTAGATTTATTCCAAAGTATTTTATTCTTTTCATTGCAATGGTAAATGGAATTGTTTCTTTAATTTCTTTTTCTATTTTCTCATTGTTAGTGTATAGGAATGCAAGGGATTTCTATGTGTTAATTGTATATCCTGCAACTTTACTATATTCATTGATTAGCTTTAGTAATTTTCTGGTGGTGCCTTTAGGGTTTTCTATGTAGAGGATCATGTCATCTGCAAACAGTGAGAGTTTCACTTCTTCTTTTCCAACCTGGATTCTTTTTATTTATTTTTCTTTTCTGATGGCTGTGGCTAAAACTTTCAAAACTATCTTGAATATTAGTGGTGAGAGTGGGCACCCTTGTCTTGTTCCTGACTTTAGGGGAAATGCTTTCAATTTTTCACCACTGAGGATAATGTTTCCTGTGGGTTTATCATATATGGCTTTTATTATGTTGAGGTATGTTCCTTCTATGCCTGCTTTCTGGAGAGTTTTTATCATAAATTGGTGTTTAGTTTTGTCAAATGCTTTTTCTGCATCTATTGAGATAATCATATGGTTTTTATCTTTCAATATGTTAATGTGGTGTATCACATTGATTGATTTGCAAATATTGAAGAATCCTTGCATACCTGGGATAAAGCCCACTTGGTCATGATATATGATCTTTTTAATATGTTGTTGGCTTCTGTTTGCTAGAATTTTGTCAAGGATTTTAACATATATGTGCATCAGTGATATTGGCCTGTAGTTCTCTTTTTTTGTGGCATCTTTGTCTGGTTTTGGAATTAGGGTGATGGTGGCCTCATAGAATGAGTTTGGCAGTTTACCTTCCTCTGCAATTTTCTGGAAGAGTTTGAGTTGGATAGGTTTTAGCTTTTCTCTAAATTTGTGGTAGAATTCACCTGTGAAGCCATCTGGCCCTGGATTTTGTCTGTTGGAAGATTTTTGATTATAGTTTCAATTTCCATGCTTGTGGTAGGTCTGTTAAGATTTTCTGTTTCTTCCTGGTTCAGTTTTGGAAGGTTATACTTTTCCAAGAATTCGTCCATTTCTTCCAGGTTGTCCATTTTATTGTCATATATTTGCTGATAGTAGTCTTTTATGATCCTTTGTATTTCTGTGGTGTTTGTTGTGATTTCTCCAGTTTCATTTCTAATTTTGTCGATTTGATTTTTCTCCTTTTTTCTTGACAAGTCTTGCTAATGGTTTGTCTATTTTATTTTCTCAAAGAACCAGCTTTTAGTTTTGTTGATTTTTGCTATAGTCTCCTTTGTTTCTCTTTCACTTATTCCTGCCCTAATTTTTATGAATTCTTTCCTTCTACTAGCCCTGGGGCTCTTCATGTCTTCCTTTTCTAGTTGCTTTAGGTGTAAAGTTAGGTCATTTATTTGATGTTTCTCTTGTTTTTTGAGGTAAGCTTGTATCACTGTGAACCTTCCCCTTAGAACTGCTTTTACTCAATCCCATAGGTTTTGGGTTGTCATGTTTTCATTTTCATTTGTTTTGATGCATATTTTGATTTATTTTTTATTACTTCTGTGATTTGTTGGTTACTCAGAAGTGTGTTGTTTAGATTCCATATGTTTGTATTTTTAATAGTTGTTTTTTGTTCCCCTGTAGTGGACATCTAATCTTACCGCATTGTGATCAGAAAAGATGCTTGGAATGATTTCAGTTGGTTTTTGTTTTTTTTTTAATTTACCAAGGCTAGACTTATGGCCCAGGATGTGATCTATCCTGGAGAATGTTCTGTGTGCACTTGAGAAAAAAATGTGAAATTCATTGTGTTGGGGTGAAATGTTCTATAGATATCAATTAGGTCTAGCTGGTCCACTGTGTCATTTAAAGTTTGTGTTTCCTTGTTAATTTTCTGTTTAGTTGATCTATCCATAGGTGTGAGTGGAGTATTAAAGTCTCCCACTATTATGTGTTACTGTTAATTTCCCCTTTCATATGTGTTAGCATTTGCCTTACATATTGTGGTGCTCCTATGTTGGGTGCATGTATATTTATAATTGTTATATCTTCTTCTTAGATCGATCCTTTAATCATTATGTAGTGTTCTTTTTGTATCATTTCATGGCCTTTATTTCAGAGTCTATTTTATCTCATATGAATATTGCTACTCCTGCTTTCTTTTGGTCTCCATTTGCATGAAATGACTTTTTCTAGCCCTTCACTTTTAGTCTATATGTGTCCCTTGGTTTGAGGTGGGTCTCTTGTAGATAGCATATACAGGGGTCTTGTTTTCGTATCCATTCAGCCAGTCTTTGTCTTTTGGTTGGGGCATTCAACCCATTTACATTTAAGGTAATTACTGATAAGTATGATCCCTTTGCCATTTGCTTTGTTGTTTTGGGTTCAAATTTATAAACCTTTTCTGTGTTTTCAGTCTAGAGAAGATCCTTTAGCATTTGTTGAAGGGCTGGTTTGGTGGTACTGAATTCTCTCAGCTTTTGCTTGTCTGTAAAGCTTTTGAATTCTCCTTCATATCTGAATGAGATCATTGCTGGGTACAGTAATCTGGGTTGTAGGTTTTTCTCTTTCTTCACTTTAAGTATGTCCTGCCATCTCCTTCTGGCCTGAAGAGTTTCTATTGAAAGATTCAGCTGTTATCCTTATGGGAATCCCTTTGTGTGTTATTTGTTGTTTCTCCCTTGCTGCTTTTAGTATTTGTTCTTTGTGTTTGATCTTTGTTAAATTGATTAATATGTGTCTTGGGGTGTTTCACCTTGGGTTTAACCTGTTTGGACTCTCTGGGTTTCTTGGATTTAGGTGCCTATTTCCTTCCCCATTTTAGGGAAGTTTTCAACTATTATCTCCTCGAGTATTTTCTCATGTCCTTTCTTTTTGTCTTCTTCTTCTGGGACTCCTATGTTTCGAATGTTGGGGTGTTTCACATTGTCCCAGAGGTCCCTTAGGTTGTCCTCATTTCTTTTAATTCTTTTTTCTTTTTTCCTCTCTGTTTCATTTATTTCCACCATTTTATCTTCTACCTCACTTATCCTATCTTCTGCCTCAGTTATTCTACTGTTGGTTCCCTCCAGAGTGCTTTTGATCTCAGTTATTTCATTATTCATTATTGACTGACTCTTTTTTATTTCTTCTAGGTCCTTGTTCAACATTTTTGCACCTTTCAATCCTTGTCTCTAGTCTGTTTATCTGTAACTCCATTTTGTTTTCAAGATTTTGGATCATCTTTACTGTCATTATTCTGAATTCTTTTTCAGGTAGACTCCCTATCTCCTCCTCTTTTTTTGTTTTGTTTTGTTTTTTGTTTTGGTGGGCATCTATCATGTTGCTTTACCTGCTGACTATTTCTCTGCCTTTTCATTTTATTTAGATTGCTGTGTTTGAGGTGGCCTTTCTGGATGCTGGAAGTTTGTGGTTCCTCTTTATTGTGGAGGTTGCTCCCTGTGGGTGGGGTTGGACGAGTGGCTTGTCAAGGTTTCCTGTTTAGGGAAACTTGCGTCTGTGTTCTGGTGGGTGGAGCTGGGTCTCTTCTCTCTGGATTGCAACGAAATGTCCAGTAGTGACTTTTGGAGTGTCTGTGGGTGTGGTGTGACTTTGGGCAGCCTGTATTTTCATGTTCAGGGCTGTGTTCCTGCATTGCTGGAGAATCAGTGCGGTATGTCCTTCTTTGGAACTTGCTGGCTGTTGGGTGGAGCCTGGTTTCTGTGTAGGTATGGAGACTTTTGGATGAGCTCTTGTCACTTCATGTTCCCTGGAGTCAGGAGTTCTCTGGTGTTCTCAGGTTTGGGATTTTAGCCTCCTGCCTCTGGCTTTCAGTTGTATTCCTACAGTAGCCTCAAGACTTCTCCATCCATACAGCACAGATGATAAAACATCTAGGTTAATGGTGAAAAGATTCTCCACAGTGAGGGACAACCAGAGAGGTTTACTGAGTTACATAGAGCAAAGAAGGGGAAGGGAGGAGATAGAGATAACCTGGGGGAGAAAAAGGAGAGTCAAAAGGGGAGAGAGGAATCAAGCCAGTAATCACACCCCTAAGTAAAAATGGGTACTGAAGATTAGAATCTTTTTTTTTTTTTTAGGAAATGCCTGTCTGTATCTAGTTTGCTGAGAATTTTTATGATGAATGGGTGTTGGATTTTATCAGATGATTTTTTCCCTTCATCTGTTGATATGATCTTGTGATTATGAAGATTAGATTCTTAAAGGTACAAAATTGATAACAAATACCAAAAAGCAAAGATTAAAACTCTAGAATAGAGGTTAGACCCTCAAAAATACAATATTAAAAATACAAAACAAAATGAATCACAAAAATTATAATATATATATATATATATGAAATTTGCTTTAAAAATAGGGTCTTTTGTTGCAAGGTAATAGTAGATTATAAACATGAAAATTAAAAGAGTAATAAAGAACTTAAAAAGAAAAAAATTAAAAATGATAATAGTAAAAATATATCTAGGAATTTGTCTGGAGTTGTTGGGGGCACTGTGGGGTCAGTTCAGTTTCAGATAGTTCCTTGTTCCAGCTTATACTTCTTCTTGAGGTCTATAGGCCCCTTCCAATGCTTAGTCAATGCTAACTACAGGGTTTTAATCTGTTGCACCTGTCACTTCTAGAGTGGTTCCCTCTTCTTTGTTTATTTTGGCTTCCTCTGTCTACAAGTCTCTTCAGTGTCTAATTTCTGCCCTGACACAAGGGGGCCAAGGTGGTCACTTATTTAGGCTCACTTGTTCAGTTGTGTTGTGGGGAGGGAGGAACACTCTAAACAAGTATCACTGGCATATGTGGGGTGTGCTCACAGTGGATAGACCACACTTGGGTTTGCCCCAGCTCACAGCAGCGTGTGCTTTCCAGGTCTAAACTGCTCAGGCTCCAGGTTGCTCTGCAGGGGAACTGTCCAAAGTGGGCCCTGGGTTTCATGCACTTCTGGGAATGTCTTTTTATAACTTCACTTCTGCATAGTTTTCTTAGATATAGCTTTTTCTTTCAGCATTTCAAATATATCATCCCACTGCCTTCTGGCCTCTGGTTTCTAATGAGAATTCAGTTGTCAGTATTATTGAAATGTCCTTGTTTGTGATGAATTATTTTTCTTTTGCTGATTTCAAGATTTATTGTCTTTCGCTTTAGACATTTTGACTATGTGTTCTAGGTATGGGTCTCTTGAGTTTACCATATTTGGAATCTTTGAGCTTCTTGACTATGTAGATTCAAATAGTTCACCAAACTTAACAAAATTTCAGTCATTACTTATTATTCTTTTTCCCCTTTCTCCCCCTTTCCTTTATCTGGACCTCCCATTATGTATGTTGGTAGGCTTAATGTTGTCTGTTGGGTCTTTGGGTCCTGTTCCTTTTCATTTGTCTTTCTGATTCTCAGTCTCAGATAACTGACCTATCTTCAAGGTCAGTAATTGTTTCTGCCTGCTCAAGTATGCTGTTGTGCCTCTGTAGGGAATTTTTCATTTCAGATATTATACTTTTCAGCTCCAGAATTTCTGTTTTGTTCCTTTTAAAACTTTTTCTGTCTCCTGTTATTATCTTTCATTTTTTAAGGCATCATTCTATTGCTTTCCTTTTGCTCATTGAACATATTTACAACTGTTGATTTAAATTCTTAGTCTAGTAAATCCAGTGTCTGGGCTTTGTCTAAGATAGTTTCTATTAATATCTTTTTGGCTGTCAGCGGGTCATGCTGTGCTTTTTTTGCTGTCATAGTTTTTTGTTGGAAATTGGACATTTGTAGTACTGTAGTATGTAACTCTAAAAGTTAGATGTTTCCTTCTCCAGGGTCTGTTGTTGCTCTTTATTTAGTGAATGACTAAGTAAATCATGGTGCTGCCACCAGATAGAATAGTAAGTGACTATTTAAGATGATAATTGTGAAGTCAGTGTACTATGTAAAATTTTAAATATTATGTCAAATGAATAAAGTCTACATGTAAAAATATAAGATGCATTAATACTAGAACTGGGTAAAAACAGAAATAAAGAGGAAAAGAAAGGAATAGCAAAAGTGATAGTAATTGTATTATGATGATGAGATTATAGGTGAGTTTTCATTTGTACTTTCCAAGTTTTCTTTTTTTTTTTTTTTTGGTTCTAGTATTTTTTTTTTTTTTAACTTGGCCATGATTCTTTATTTATTTTTTTTTTCCAGTGGGTTTTGTCATACATTGATATGAATCAGCCACGGATTTACAAACTTTTTGTGCTTTTATTTTTCTTATCCATTATGGTTTATCACAGGATATTGAATATAGTTCCCTGTGCTATACAGTAGGACCTTGTTGTTTATCCATGCCGTATATAATAGTTTGTATCTGCTAACCCCAAACTCCCAGTCCTTCCATCCCCCACCCACTCTCCACCTTGACAACCAGAAGTCTGTTCTCTATGTCTGTAAGTCTGTTTCTGTTACTTTTTGTGCTTTTAAATATTGGACATTTTATTTTAGTTTTTATTATGAAAGTAGTACATGTTCATTGTTGAAATTCAAAACACAGTCTACAGAAGATTTCAAAGTGAAGAATAAGACTCTGTTTCTCTGGTAAAGAATCCGCCTGCAATGCAGAAGACCCCGGATCAATTCCTGGGTCAGGAAGAGAAGGATTTAGGCTATCCACTGCAGTATTCTTGGGCTTTCCTGGTGGCTCAGATGGTAAGGGATCCACTTGCAGTGCCACACACCTGGGTTCAATCCCTAGGTTGGGAAGGTCCCCTCGAGAAGGGAACAGCTACCCACTCCAGTATTCTTGCCTAGACAATTCCATGGACAGAGAAGCCTGGGAGGCTTTAGTCCATGAGGTCACAGAGAGTCAGACACGATTGAGCAACTTTCACTTTCTCAAGATAATTAGCCAATTATCATTTTTCATGTAGTATTTCATACATTGTACATACATGTGTATATAGAATCTTAATAATTCTTTATGATGTTAAACTTACAGAAAAGTTGGAAAAACAGTACAAAGAACTCCCACATACCCTTCACCCATATTGTTCCATTGTTAACATTCTGCCATAGTTGTGCAGTGTGCATGCATGTGTTTGTGTGTGTGGACCATCATTATCATTAGGCTTTTTCTGAACCATTTTTTTAGAATAAGCTGCAGACATCATGCTCCATCATCCCTAAATACTCTAATGTGCTTCTCAAAAATCAAGGACACTCTTATACATAACTACCACATTGTCAAGCAAAAGGCCAAGCACATACAGGGAACTCTGCTCAATATTATGTGGCAGCCTGGATGAGAGGGGAGTTTGGAGGAGAATGGATACATGTATATGTATGCCTGAGTCACTTTGCTGTCTACCTGAAACTATCACAACATTGTTAATCAGCTATATTCCAATACAAAATAAATGTTTACTTAAAAAAGGTGAAGAAGGAGCAGGCAGAACATTGCAAGCAAATGAATTTGTGAGGGAGTTGGATTCAAATGTGCCAAAGTTCAGTGTGGAGAAGTTCATAATGCGAGGAATAGAAGAGGAAGCTGGGAGAATAAGCAGCAGTGGCATTGGAGAGGCATACTAATCCAAGAAATCTGAATTCTATCCTTGGGACAAGAGAGAGGGGAAACACACTTTTAAACAGCTGTGTGGAGTGCTGTGATTCACTTGTAACTGATCAGGACCCTATGAGGCCTTCCTAGAACAGACGCCCCCACCTATGTCCTCCACCTGTCTTTTGCCTGTTTTTAAAAAACCTTTAGTCAAAGAATAAATTTAATGAGAGAAGTGAGAAAATGAAGAAAGAAAGGAAAACAATCAGGCAAGACCAAATAATAGTAATTTAGCCATTAAACAAAGTCAAGGACCTTTAGTTCTTCCTCAAGGACTATAGATAATATTCTGAGCCATGTCATTTGAGCTGTTTTGCAGATTTTGAAATCCCCTCTAGTATGCTACCCACAAGCATGTAGTCCTCTAGGCTGGCTGGAACCAGAAGTTTGATGATGCTGACACCCAATTACCTCACCACAAACCCATCAGAACAGTATCCATGAGCTGATCTTGCCTTGTTCCTTGAACACTATAAGACACCTCACTGTCCCTTCCAGGACGGGACACATAGTCTTAAGGGTAGGAGCCCACTGTGGCCCCCTTTTCCTGGCAAAGCAATAAAGCTACTTCTTTTTACTTTACCTCCCCACTGCCCCAAAAAGGCCAAGCACCAGAGTGCCTAATTGGGCTTGTAAAGTACAAACAACACCCCCTTTTTAGATAAAGATGACTGCAGCACCAGTTGTGGGACACTCCACTGCCAAGGACCCCCCTCTAGACTGCAGCTCAGGAGTTTATATTCTGTAGTTATACCCTGCCTGGCGCAGGGCTCAGAGACTCATACATCAGCAGAATACAGAAGGCAAAGAAAAACTGTCCCAGGGCAGCCTCCCAGGGGAGATAAGAAGGTGAGAGGGAGATAGACTCACAAACCTCCCATCCTCATGTTTCAGTTGGATCACAAGACATCCTGCCAAGACCCAGATAAGTCACAGCTTGAGCTCTGCTTGAACAGATACATGGAAGGTCATGAGGGCACTTTGGTAGGCCCATTCTCTATATCTTCACCACTGACTTGTCACATACCCAACTAAGAATTCTCAGGAGCATAGGTCACCCCATCAAGTATACTGTAATTAATTGTACTGATAGAGGCTTATACCCAATCCACACAGGACCAGACTATGACTGTGATTCCCTAGTATTATGATCAGGCCCACTTGGAGGACAGACTTCAGCCAGGCTCCCCAGTGGGAAGTAAGCCAGTTAAATATCTCATTGATCCAGGCACAGTAACGGGTTTTGCGGCTGCACATACCCTGCCTTGACAAACCAGCAGGAAGTCCAGGACATCATCATTACCACTTACACTGAAGAATATAGAGTGGTTTGTGTATGGCAGGCTAGTATAGGCATGCTATTCTGATATGCAGAGTACATCACGAGAAATGCTGGGCTGGAAGAAGCACAAGCTGGAATCAAGATTGCTGGGAGAAATATCAATAACCTCAGATATGCAGATGACACCACCTTTATGGCAGAAAGTGAAGAGGAACTGAAGAGCCTCTTGATGAAGGTGAAAGAGGAGAGTGAAAATGTTGGCTTGAAGCTCAACTTTCAGAAAACTATGATCATGGCATCCGGTCCCATCACTTCATGGCAAATAGATGGGGAAACAGTGGAAACAGTGGCTGACTTTATTTTTTAATTTATTTATTTTGGCTCCAAAATCACTGCAGATGGTGACTGTAGCCATGAAATTTAAAGTTGCTTGCTCCTTGTAAGAAAAGTTGTGACCAACCTAGACAGCATATTAAAAAGCAGAGATATTACTTTGTCAACAAAGGTTGACAAAGGCTAGTCAAGGCTATTGTTTTTCCAGTAGTCATGTGTGGATGTTTGAGTTCGACTATAAAGAAAGCTGAGCGCCGAAGAATTGATGCTTTTGAACTGTGGTGTTGGAGAAGACTCTTGAGAGTCCCTTGGACTGTGAGGAGATCCAACCAGTCCATCCTAAAGGAGATCAGTCCTGGGTGTTCATTGGAAGGATTGATGTTGAAGCTGAGACTCCAATACTTTGGCCACCTGATGTAGGGAGGTGACTCACTGGAAAAGACCCTGCTGTTGGGAAAGATTGAGGGCAGGAGGAGAAGGGTAAGACAGAGGATGAGATGGCTGGATGGCATCACCAACTCAATGAACATGAGTTTGGGTGAACTCCGGGAGTTGGTGATGGACAGGGAGGCCTGGCATGCTGCAGTTCATGGGGTCACAGTCGGACATGACTGAGCAACTGAACTGGCTGGTAAAGTGGGTACTGTGTAGGTGCTCTGAGCATGTCCTCTTACCCATAAAGGGGGTGCAGGGTGGATCTTTTAGGAAAGAAATTGGTTTGTAGAAGCTAACTTTCAAGTTCTTAATGGTCTGACTGGGAAGATGAGGCCATGCCTGGGGTGACCAGGAAAACCAAGTCTTTGCGATTCCTCCTAGGAACAGTTGGGACCCCAGGAGGCAGCGGCACTTGTCCTTGAGCTCTCCAGACAGTGCTTATGCCAAGTGCACCCAAGAGGATGTTAAAGACTGGAGTGAGACAGGAGGCGTGACGCATGTCGTCTGGAAGGTGCTGGAACCTTAGCCACCTTCCAGAAAGCTGCACACCTGGGCATCAGGCCCTGACTACCAGGTCCCGTGGGCACTGGGGCGGGAGGGCTTCTGTGCCCGCTTAGCTGGGGGACAGGCATGTGCGTGAGTGCACACACAAGCCCTTTCCAAGTTCAGTTGACCAGAGATCCAAGGCAGAGACTCCAGCAGGTCACCTGAAAGGCTGTTCTGTGCTTTTACAATGGACAGGAAGGGATGGAGCCAGGGAAGTTTCAGGAGCGCATCATAGGTGGGGGTGTGGAGAAGGAGTCTCAACCAGCTCAGAGGACACTGAGTGGTGGCCGGCTTGGGGACTCAATGTGGTGTGTCCCTGGTCACTACAGACAGAGTCTAACTCTTTCAGATGGACATTCAATTAGGTTTCACTGAGTTCAGTGGTCTGGTCAGTTTTCTGAAAAAAGTCTTAAGTGGACATTTCTCTCTCTCTTTTTCTAAGCTACTTTAAATTGCAGAGTGTTTGCTTTACAGTATTGTCTTGGTTTCTGCCCTACATTAGCATGAATCAGTCATAGGTATACATATGGCCCCTCCCTCTTGAACCTCCCTCCCTTTGTATTGTTTTGTTTTGTTTTGACTGCACTGTGCAGCATGTGGGATCTACTTCCCTGCCCAGAGATTGAACTCAAGCCCCCTGCACTGGAAACACAGTCTTAACAACTGGACCTCCAGGGAAGTCTGCCTTTTTTTTTTAAGTTAAAAATCCTTCTTTTAAGATTTTGAGAACAGTCACAAACTTACAGAAAAGTTGGTGTAATACAGGGAAGATTTCTTCCTGAGCCATTTGAAGAGTAAGTTGCTAGTGTGATCAGGCTCTGTCACCACAGGACACCTCTTAGGTAAGCACAGTCAAACCTAGGAAGCTAGCCTTGACCTACCACTGCCACCTTGTCCTCAGACTCTGTCCCACTGTCCCCACTGACCAGTTGATGGTCTTGATGCACAGGAATCTGGGTCAGGGTCAGGAGTCCTTCAGTGAGAAGTGGCCCCTCAGCCTTTGCTTAACTTTCCTGAGGTTGACGTTCTGGAAGATCAGAAGCCAACTGCTTTGTGCAGTGTGCCTCAAGTCGGGTTTGTCTGGAGCTTCCTCGTGGTGGGGTTCAAGGCTTCCTTTTTTTGGCTGGAGTCTCTCAGAACTGGCACTGACTCTTCTCATTGCTCCCACCTGGGTGACCCTGGTCCCTCTCTGCCTGCTGTGACAGCCTTACATTGATCTCAGGATTGAGGTGCTGGCTACCGTGTTTCACAACATGAGCTTTCACATGCACTTCACATTTGTAATTGATAGCAGTTTTGTGGCTAGTTACTTTAAGACTATGAATATCCTGTTTATCATCAAATTTTTAATTAATTAGTATCATTGTTTCTTTGGATGTTCAGGTTGTCTTTGCTTTGGGAGCTTCAGGCTGGCAGCCATGTGCTTTTTCACGTGTCTCTATTCTTTTTTGAGGGATTCCTTGCTTTCTGGTGGAACAAGCTTTCCCAAGCTCATTTTGTCCTTGCCTAACCTTGGCCCTGGAGTCAGCCTTTAATGACACTTATAAACCAGTACATGGGCAGGAGTGCTGCTGCTTCTGGCCTTTTCCAAGGACAGTTAGGGAATGTATGTATTGGAGAGAGAGACACACACACAGGGTTAGGAATGTATGTTTGTGACAGAGTTAGGAATGTATGTTTGTCACACACACACACACACACACACACACACACTTCATTCTGACTGTTTCCCATTGCCTCCCTAGTCTCCCTATTTCTACCCTCACCCTCTCCCTTGCACAAGTGCCCTCCTCAGTGCCTCAGGTGTCAGCCTCCCCCTCTCCTGGAGGCCCTGAATTTCCCTGCTGAGCCCTCTCTTCTAGAAGTTCCTTCCTCACCCCACTTGATTGGGCTGCACCTTCCTCATCAGCCACACCTCCATGTGGACACCCTGCTCACCTGCCCTGAGGGCTCTGACCACCTACCCTGAGCTGTCTGAACCCCGGCACCAGGTGCTGGCCTGGTTCTGCCACATCGCGTGACTTTGGGATGGAACTGAGCAGGAAGGGCAGAGCTGTGGAGGGGAAGGCATTAATTTTAATAAACTTGGCAGACTTGCCATTTTCAGTGCACTTTGCTATCTAAAGGACTCCTGTTCCACATCTGCCTCTAAAGTGAAAATGCCCTTTATCTTGAGTCTTTTGTGCTGAGCACATATCATATATCACGCTAGGAATTGTGCTCAGTACAGGGGACACAAAAGTGAAAATACATCCCACCCTCGCCTTCTCCCACAGAGTCCAAAAGTCTGTTCTGTAGCCCAGGTTGGATGCATGAGACAAGTGCTCAGGGCTGGTGCACTGGGAAGACCCAGAGGGATCGGGTGGAGAGGGAGGTGGGAGGGGGGATCGGGATGGGGAATACGTGTAAATCCATGGCTGATTCATGTCAATGTATGACAAAAACCACTACAATATTGTAAAGTAATTAGCCTCCAGCTAATAAAAATAAATTGAAAAAAAGTGAAAATACACAGTACAGCTCTTATAAATTATCTTGCAATTAACCCAGATTTCATCCACATATTGGGATTGCTCCATATTCAAAAAAAGATTTCTTTTTTTTTTTAATGATCTGCTCATAAGAACACTGAATTATCTTGAGTGTTTTTGTTATTGTCTAAAGTCAACAAAGATAAAATCTCTTATCATTTCATTAATCCAAATTTCTGAAAAGATTGTCACTGCTTAAATGTTTTGCAGAACATTTAGTTTATAAAATGATAGCCCAGTTTGGGCAATTTGAAAGGCACATCTGAAGTCTTGATGATATGCCCATACCCTTTCATTCTGATATTTCATTTCCTGGAAGTTCTGAAGGGAATAATCAGGTGTTTGCCTTAGAGATCAGCTGCAAGGTGTCCTGAGCACCAGAGGGTGAGATCTGTCCTGCAGGAGTCTCGCAGTGAGACGGTGCACAACCATTATGGTGCCTGGACAGATGGCACCAGTCGGGGCAAAGTAGGAGAATACACACTTGGCCCCAATTATATTATGTAAAAATTACCTTTGTGCTTCTAAATCAGACATTTATAATCTTGTAGTAATTGCTTCTGGATTATGAGAAGTTAGTTTTAGGAGAAAAGTCACTGTCTACAGTCACTGTTAGTTACTGCTTTTAAGGAGGTGTAATTTACATAAAGGGCTTCCCTGGCTTCTCAGTGGTAAAGAGCCCACCTGCCAAAGCAGGAGACATGGGTTTGATCCCTGGGTCAGCACTATCCCATGGAGAAGGAAATGGCAACTCACTCCAGTATTCTTGCTTGGGAAATGTTATGGCTAGAGGAGCCTGGTGGGTTATAGTCCATGGGGTTGTGAAGAGTTGGACACAACTTAGTGACTGAGCCCTATTCTAAACCTGAGGCAGCCTTTCTCTTGAACCTTATAGTCCATGGGGTTGCAGAAGAGTCGTACAAGACTTAGCGACTGAATGATAAAAATGGAAATACAAGAAAAGTCACAGATTTTTTTTTTATGTCTGATGACTTTTGACAGTTACATTCATCTGTGTAGCTATCACTCAAAACAAGAAGTTGACTGTTTTTCTGCCAGTCGTATGTCATTAGACTTCCAGTGGCTGGGGTCCAGGGACCCGGCCCATCCTTTGTACTGCTGCATATTCTGCCTGCAGCCTCACTTCCTGCAAATCAGTGAGAAATCCTCCCAGAATTGAAAGGTTTTCACACTGCATCATTGGCACCCTGGTGGTTGTCTAGTAACTAAGAGGATACTAGGAAATGAAATATCAGTTAGTTACTGTTAGTTAGTTGAGTCTCAACGAGAGACTCAAAAGTAGATAAAATACCTCAAAGAGACTTTTTTAGAGATGCTTTTTTGTTTTTACATATGATCACTTTGAAACCTCATGGATGACTGTGAGTTCTGGTGTCATGGGGCTCTTTGTATCCGTGGGTTCATCTGCTGTCATGGGAGAAGCAGTAGGGTAGTTCTGTGGCTGGGAAGTGATGAGCATGTGGTTTGCTGTTCCTGTTGTTTAGCTGTGGATGCCCTGACCTTGCATACCCAGAGCTGGCTGCAGGAGCATCCTTTCTCTTGAGTGTTGCCTGCATTTCAGTCAGTGTTGAGGTTTGCAAACGATTCAGTGCACCTCTACAACCTGGAGGGCTTCCTTGATTATCCACAGTTTCCAAAAGAGAAATTAGAGTTTAGACTGTTGGTGCTTGTCCAGCCCTCTTTCCAAATACCGTGAAGGGTAGAGCAGGATTGAAGACCAGATCCTCTTGCCACGGGCCTCTTGAAGGTGCCCAAGGGTCTTGGGATAGGAGCCGACGCCCTCCAGGGAGTGGCCTGTCTCTGAGTTGTGACTTCCTCTGACCATCTTCTCTTGGCAGAAGTCCTCCATGGGCACCAAATTTTGGCAGCGGTCTGTTGAGGACAAAGAGGACAAGACCCCCATGTGGCAGAAGTTCACCCAGGCAGAGATGGCAGAGGCTGTGGAACGAGACCGGAAGCGCCGAGAGGAGAGGCTGGACGCTTGTGCCACCAAACTCAAGCAGCTGGACCAGAAGTGCAAGCAGGCTTAGTGGGCGAGCCTTGCCATGCAAAAGGTGAGCAGTGAGCCTGGCCCCTGACCTGGAAACCGGGGATGTGTCACTGAGCATCTCCCTGGCTTCTCAGCACAAACTGTGGCCAGTGGGGATCCCAGTTGTTAGGAGTTCAGGCCTGGATCAGGGGCCTGGATTCACATCCTTTTTCCACCACTGAAGCCAGCTGGCCATGTGCCTGTCCTCTGAGGCCCATTTCCTCATCAGTGCAGTGGGTTGAGGAGAGTCTGTACCCATCCCCACCCACACCACCCCTACCTCCCAGGCTAAGGGTCCTGGGAGATGATGTCACGAAGCACGCAGCACATCTCAAGATGCAGAAGCACCCGCGTCCTTATCCGAAGGGGAGTCACTCCCAGTCGCCTCGGCTCCTCCTCCATATGTCCATATCAGGAAGTAAGCTTTGTCCTCTACAGAAGGAAAGGTCATCCTCAGACAAAATCTGCCCCCTAAGAGAGGTACCAGATGGGGAGGGGGGAACTATGCACGTTCATGTTCCGTTCTCTATTCAAGACATTACCCAATGCAAGGAACAATTGGGTTCATAATCCGAGAACCCCCCAAAATTTAAGGATGAATCTGAGCGTCTTAGCCTTAACTTCTCCCTCACCTGCAGGGATATAATGGTCATCCTCACCCGGTGTTGTAATGATGAGGAAAAAGCTCGAATCCTAGATCAGGCTAGAAAAGTGGCTGATGAAAGACAGTGGGTAGATGTCAGTCTGGCCCCTGCCGAAGAGGCAATTCCCTCGACAGAGCCAGACTGGGATCCTAATACAAGGGCAGGAAAGGAATCCTTAAGACACCTCATTACTTGCCTACTACAGGGAATGACCCAGGGTGTGCGAAAGGTTGTTAAATATAATAAGATAAAAGAGGTTACACAGGAAGAGAATGAAAATCCAGCTCTTTTTTTGGGCAGACTCACAGAAGCGTTTAAAAACTTTACCAAGACAGATTTAAAAAGTATGGAAGGACGAGTCCTGTTGGCCCATTCCTTCATAACCCAGGCAGCCCCAGACATAAGGAGAAAATTACAAAAACTAGGGAAAGGACCAGAGACCCCAATTTCCGATTTGGTGGAGGAGGCAAACAGGGTGTTTTTGAACAGGGACCGGGAGGAGGAAGCAAGAAGGGAGCAAAAAGAAGTCCGAAAAGATAGGAGAATAGAGAGGCAGACCCAGGCCTTGGCCCAACGACAGGCTAAAATCCTGGCCTTGATTCATCCTGCCACTATGCGAGAGTCCCGGGGAAAGCAAGGAAGAATAAAAGATCTTAACAATCCACCGTGGCTGAGCCGCACCCAGTCTGCCTACTGCAGAGAGGATGGGCATTGGAAAAGGGAGTGTCCATATCGCCCTAAGGGAAGGCGTATGGTGACCCCTACACCTGCTCCCTCTGTGTTAGTTCTGGGCGACAGGGACTGACGGTGCCCAGCGGCTCGAGAAACCCCCGCGAATGGTGAGATCCAGATCACTCCTCTCAACCCTTGGGTGACTCTACAAATAGAAGGTAAGGATGTGAACTTTCTTCTAGACACGGGGGCTGCCTTCTCCGTTCTTCCTTTCCGATTAGGACCTTTAGACTCCCAGACTAAAATGGTGATGGGGTAGATGGAAAACCCCAAAGCCGGAATTTTACTAAGCCCCTCCATTGTAAGGTAGGAAATTGGCAAGGAACCCACCCCTTCTTATACATCCCTGGTTGCCCTGCTCCCCTACTGGGGAGAGACCTTCTTTGCCGCCTCCAAACCAGAGTGACTTGGGGAAAGGTAGAAGTCGATAATTTTCTTTGCCTAGTGTCTGAATATTTACAGTCAGAGGTAGAAAAGGAGGAGTCTGTCCCTTTCCTAGATGAGGTCAATCCCCAGGTGTGGGATGTCTCCAGCCCTGGTTTAGCCATAAATGTTCCACCGGTAAAGATTTCTCTGAGGCCAAATGCTCCCTACCCCTGGAAAAGACAATATCCCTTAAAACCAGAAGCTCTTGAGGGTCTTAGACCATTAGTTAACAAATACCGAGATACCGGAATTCTAATCAGCTGTCAGTCCCCCTGCAATACTCCAATCTTGCCCGTTAAAAAACCAGATGGATCTTATCGATTCGTCCAGGATCTAAGAGCTGTTAATGAAGCTGTGGTTCCCGTCCACCCCATAGTCCCAAACCCGCATACCCTCCTATCCCAAGTCCCAGGAAATGCCAAGTACTTCTCAGTCTTGGATCTTAAAGATGCTTTCTTTTGCGTTCCTCTCCATCCTGAATCTCAAAAACTCTTTGCTTTTGAGTGGCGGGACTTGGAAACAAGAGAGCCCATACAACTCTGCTGGACTCAACTACCACAAGGGTTTAGGGATAGCCCTCGTATCTTTGGGACTTCCTTGGGGAGAGAACTAAGGGAATTAACTTTAACAAACAGTAGTCTAATACAGTATGTGGATGACTTGCTCATAGCTAATCCAGATTTTACCAGCTCGCAAATGGACACTATTAAAACTCTAAATTTCCTATATGAAAAGGTTATTGAGTATCCCCCAAGAAGGCTCAGATTAGCTTAACCCAAGTAAAATACCTTGGATTTATAATTACAGAAGGAAAAAGAATGCTTGACCCCGAGATGAAATCCCTCATCTTAAATACCCCGTACCCCCAAACAAAAAAACAGCTTAGGGGATTTTTAGGAATGACCGGGTTTTGCAGGATCTGGATTCCTAATTATGGCAATCTGGCCAGACCCCTATATGAAAAGTTAAGGGGAAAAGAGGAAGAACCACTTGACTGGGATGAGACCTGCAAGGTGGCCTTTAATGCCCTAAAAGAGTCCATCACTACAGCCCCAGCTTTAGGCCTCCCAAACCTGGAGAAGCCTTTTAGGCTCTATGTTTCTGAAAGGATAGGAACTGCTCTTGGGATGTTAGGGCAGATGATGGGGCCTGTATTACAACCCGTGGCTTATCTCTCAAAACAACTAGATGAGGTGGCCAGAGGGTGGCCCACTTGCCTCCGGGCAGTAGCAGCCACCGCTCTTATGGTTAAGGAGGCATCTAAGCTGACCCTGGGTCAGCCCACCACAGTGTATACGCCTCACCAGGTGCAAGCAGTCTTGGAAACTAAAGGGGACAGGTGGATGACAGGGGGAAGGATCACCCAATACCAAGCCCTCCTCCTTGACACTCCAGAAATAAAGCTGAGGGTCTGCCAGACTTTAAATCCAGCAACATTACTGCCAGATCCCCCTACTTCCCCTCTGGATCCCCAATGCATACAAATCATAGACGAGTTATACTCTTCTCGCCCGGACCTATCAGAGACACCTTTATCTGACCCAGAGGAAAATTGGTACACGGATGGCCGCAGTTTTGTAGAAAAAGGAGAGAGGAAAGCAGGATATGCTGTAGTGAGCCTAGAAGAAACTAAGGAAAGTGGGTCTCTTCCCCCAGACACCTCAGCCCAGAAAGCTGAACTTTTTGCCCTGACGAGAGCTTTGGAGTTAGGAGAAGGAAAGAGGATAATGTGTATGTGGACTCTAAGTATGCTTTCCTCATTCTGCATGCCCATGCAGCAATTTGGAAAGAAAGAGGGATGCTCAGTGCCCGAAGCTCTCCTATTAAACACAAAGAGCTCATTCTCAGGCTCCTGGAGGCAGTTAAACTTCCTGCAAAATTAGCTGTCATCCGCTGCAAGAGTCACCAAAAGGGGCAAGAAAAAGAGGCCCAGGGAAATAGGAAAGCTGATCAAGAGGCAAGACGAGCTGCTAGGGAAGCTACCCCTGCCACTGCTATCTGCCCCCTTTTCCCCAAGGAAACCCTGACTCCATTCCCGATATGCTGAGCGGGGCTGGGAGATTGGGTCACATGGGTGGTTTCAGACTGATCAGGCCCAAATAATACTCCCTGATTCTCAGGTTTGGAAAATTACTAACTCCTTACATAACAGCACCCATTTTGGAAGAGATAATCTAGAAATCTTGCTTAAGCCTATTCTCTACCATCCCCAGTTAGCTAAGGTTGTTAGGTCACACAGAATTGTGATACCTGTCTAAGAAATAATCCAAAAACCAGACCCTTGCTGCCACCTCTTAATTAAACTTGTCCAACATCGGGGATCATACCCAGGAGAGGACTGGCAAGTAGATTTTACAGTCATGCCAAAGACCCGAGGGTTTTCTTATTTGCTAGTCTTTATTGACACATTCACAGGATGGATCGAAGCGTTCTCTACTAAGACAGAGAGAGCTACAGAAGTCTGTAAAGCTCTGCTGAAGGAGATAGTGCCTAGGTTTGGGCTGCCTCGGTCACTTCAGAGTGACAATGGGCCCTCATTTACAGCCACGATATCCCAGAACCTAGCCGCATGCTTAGGCATGAAATACCGGCTCCGTTCATCCTGGAGGCCTCAAGCTTCAGGAAAGGTAGAGAGAGCCAACCAGGCTCTTAAAAGGGCTCTGGCTAAGCTATGCCAAGAAACACATAATAAGTGGACACATATGCTACCCATGGCCCTCATGAGGGTATGGACATCCCCCAAACGGCCACTATTGTTAAGTCCTTATGAAATGATGTATGGACGTCCATTCTTAACTTCTGATTTGTTTTTTGATGAGGATGCCAATACACTCTTAAAACATATAATTGACCTGGGAAGGTTTCAACAAGAACTCCAACGGTATGGAGAACAGATCCTCCCTAAACCACAGGAAGACTTGAAAAATCCCCAAGTAGAGCCAGGGGATCAAGTATTAGTAAAGACCTGGCAAGAAAAAGGGAGTCCAAACCAGCTGTCCGAGAAATGGACAGGGCCATGTCAGGTTGTTCTAGTGACTTCAACTGCTGTAAAAGTGAAGGGTCTATCTGCCTGGGTCCACAATTCTAGAATAAAACCCTATGGCCTACAGGAGGCGGAGACAAAAACTGAGACTCCAAAGCCAGAGGACAGCTATTCCTGTGAACCTGTTTAAGATCTCAGGCTCTTGTTCAGGCGGAACCCCATCAACTCTCCCTCAGATAAGTAAAATGCATCATATGATGTTCTTCCTCTTTCTAATCATATCTCCCTGTATGGCTATTGATCTCTCCCTAAACGAGGCATATGAACTTGCAAACCACACTGCTTCTCAACTCAACCTAACCAACCCATGCTGGATCTGCATTAATGGCAGAAGTTGGGGGTATGTCCAACCTATCCCAGGGTATCAATGGCCCACCCTTCCAGCCGAGCTACGGGCTGTTACTCAGCGCACCCCATCTGGTCGCAGTATGGCCTTTTGGGAAAAAGGGGAAAAAAACTTCATGCCTTGGTACCAGCAACAACTGTCTCTATTTACCCCCTCGATGACATCTGCAATCCCATCTGAGCCCTTATTTTCTCTCTTGACTAACATCCCCCAAGTGACCTTCCCTATCTGTCTAAGAAGCCACTCCCTAACAGGGGTGTCAGTGGGAAATCTAGATGACTCACAATGTGGGGTGACCTTCACTGTTGAAACTGATGGGAAAAACCGGGACCTAGAAATTTCACTAGGGTATTACGATTTAGCCCAAAGTTTGGGAACTAGAGGTTCTGGCAGAACCGACACACTATACCTATCCCCGAACATGAGGCTCTCCTCAGATGCTATTAACCAGTCTCGAAAATTCATGTTCTGTTCTGGACGACCAAAGAACCACACCCGTTCGTCCTGGTTTCTAAACCGGACGGGCAACTCTGACCCCTGTTATTCCCTTGTAGGGGTACCCACCCCTGAAAACCTAACCCTATGGTGGGAGCCCAAATGAAATACTCTCTACCTTGAGGACAAAGCCCAGGATGTCTCACAACACTTAAATCCGTTCCTAAATGCCCTCACTGCTGCCGGTTTTGCAACAAGTGGAGTGACAGTCTCCTCCCAGCTGCTAAAGGGCTGCCCCTGTTCCATTATGCCATGTTCCAGTTGTAAGGCAGATGGAAATCCTGTTCCTCTTTGGCAAACCCATTTTGCTGCCCAACTTAAACCTAGTCATGGTGTCTATTTCATATGTGGGGATAAAGCTTATTTATCCCTACCACCTTTTTGGTCAGGAACTTCCTCCCTAGGGTATGTCACTCCCCACATAGATATGGCCTGGAGTAATACCTCCTTGCCTTTACCAGTGTATACCAACCAGAGGATATGTCGTGCGGTAATACTTACCCCTATTTTCCTGGCATTAGGACTGACTGCTGGTTTAACAGGAGCTGCCGTGGAGGGAACTTCTTTACATAAATTTCAGCAGCTTTCTACTGACACTGCTGTATCCATAGAAAAAACAGCGAGGACCCTCCAACGTCTACAATCCCAGTTAGACTCCCTAGCCACAATGGTCCTACAAAATCGTCGGGCCCTAGACTTATTGACTGCAGGACAGGGAGGCACTTGTCTATATATATCTAAAGGAAGAATGCTGTTTTTATTATAACCAGTCTGGGCAGGTCCAAGAAGATATCAAGGGGCTTTTGGAACAGGCTACAAAGATCCGGGATTTAAGTTCAACAGGTGTATGGAGTTCTCCTTCTTTCCCTTCTTGGCTCTTACCATTCATGGGTCCAGTGATAACTATCCTATTAGGCCTCCTATTTGGCCCCTGTATACTCCAACTCCTTACAAAGTTTATCTCCAGCAGACTCCAGCAGTTCCAAGCCAAATTGATGTTACTACAAGGGTGGGAGCTGGTTTCAAATATAGAACCCCCCAACTTAGATCAGGTAGAGAGAGACTTCTGCTCTGCTAGGCAGGCCTATGCCCAGGCACAGCAGGAAGAAGTTACAGAAGAAAGAGACCTTCGCCCCAATCCCAAGAGGCATCTTGAGTATGAAGTCTCTCAGGGGGGAGTTGTTAGGGGAAGCACACTGATTGAAACCGCCCACCCTGGCCAGGCACCATAGTAACCATTTGCATGAGTTGTTTTATGGCAGGAGATCCTGATAAGGAATACGGAACTAATAAGCCACCACCAGCCGGAAGAGTTCGGGAAAGGTTGAGAGGAGACACTACCTGTCTGTCCACTTCCCAGAATCCCTCTTGCTAGCATCCATCTTGGCTGAGCGATGCGTGCACCACCAGGAAAGACTGAATTAGAATGATTGGCCAAAGACCACCCGGAAACAAATCCCATCACCATAAAACCCAAGACTCCAAGACTGTGAGCCACGCGGCAGAGCAGTTCTCCTGGGTTCCCTTACCTACTGCTCTCCACCTGGGTGCCCTTCCCAATAAAATCTCTTGCTTTGTCAGCACGTGTCTCCTCGGACAATTCTTTTCCGAGTGTTAGACAAGAGCCCAACTTTGGGCCCTGGAAGGGGTCCCCCTTCCTACAACATATCTGTGACGATCACACAGATTTGGAGACAGTAGTTCCTGTTTCCAGTTCAGCTTTTGATATCACAGAATGACATAAAAAATAAAGCATGTAATTTGAAATATATAATTTTTAAGGGTTGTACATTCATCCTGTTCAAAAAGTAGTATATAAGAAATGCGTACAAGATTTGCAACCATCCACCCCATTCATCTTATCTGCCACTACCCACCCCCACCCCTGCCCCACAGGTAAACACTTTTGCTAGTTTCTTGTGTGTCCTTTTGATAGGGATAGAATAGGATAGTTATACACATAGTTGTAGAAGTCCCAAAAGGGGCCTATAGATAGAGAAGGAAACCTAGGAAACTTTGGGAGGCCTTTGTAAATCAGTGATGGCTCAGAAAAGCTATTGGTATTAATTGCTTAATTACAGTATTGCTTAATTACAAAACCATAAACAAAACCACAAGGTATGCCCCACGCCACTAGATGGAAGACCCCCACCCTTCTACTAATATGATAATCCTAGTTTGACCTCAGAGAGTCAGACAGTTTCCTACTTAATATGAAGGAGGAGTTAGTGAAGGAGGAGTTAATGATGTATACCTTATCATCTGCATTATGTCTTCCTGAAGAAAATGGTCTTTTCCCCTCTCCCTTTTTTCACTATAAATTGTAGCCCACTCAATTCAGGGCAGAGCTACCTCGCCTGCCCGCTTGCATCTCTTATAAGCATCCTATATTAGTAAATCTAATTCTTGCCTATCACCTTGCCTCTCACTGAATTCCTTCTGCTCTGAGACAAAGAACCTGAACCTCATAAGTTTGGACATTGGGTGAGTGATTCTAATTAAAAGATTGTGGGTTCAAGTCCCAAGCAGGGTTTTGGCCAGGTTTGAGTCCCAGCCATGTGGGTTTGAGTCCCAAACTGGGTTTTGGCTGGGTTCGAGTCCCAGCACATGGGTTCAAGTCCCAGTCTGGGGTAAACAGTTTCAATGTTTATGTAGGTAGAAGTAAATACAAGAGTATTTATACTATATATATATATTTGTACTTTTCCCTCTTTTAAAGCAAAATTTTGCCTGCCAAATAATGTTCTTTTTCACTTAACAGTATAGCCTAGCTATCTTTGTCTTGTCAGTACATACAGCCCTTATAAATCAGCTCAGTTTAATATGGCATCAAAATTATCTTGCACCAGGTTAAGTGCTGAGGTGATAAAGATGGGAAAACATAGCCATGAGTAAGGACTTTTAGTTCCCACTGTCTTAAGGGGAAATTTTTTTCTACCATGTGGATTTGGGAGGGGTTTTCTAGAGTTTGTCCTGGGTGTTCACCCAGCTGCTTCCCCATCTCTTGTGATTTGGACTCACTGGAGCAGCTGGCCAACATTAGATTTGTTGTGGGCTGGAGATACTGGAGATGAGCCCAGGGGTTTCTGGCAACCTGGGCGCCGCAGCTCTTCTGTGCCAGGTCTGGGCCAGAGCACCTTGCTCTCTTGTGGGAGAGAGGAGTATTAGCTTTCCCTCTGCAGACTTAGCAGAATCTCTGAGTCAACTGAATAATCTGACTCATCAACTTTAAGGTGCTCTCAGGTTCCTGTGGAGCTAAGGAACAGGATAGGGGGCAATGTGTGGGTCAGACAAATGGAAATGTGTTCTTGTTTGGAACAAAAGCTGTTCATTTTAAAAGCCTCAAATTATTCAACATCTAAAAAAAAGGCATTGCAAAATGTAATTTTTTTTTTAGCACTCTTAGGTTAAAAAAAAGTTACTAAGGACATTTTACCTGAATTAAAATAGCAGATTGGAACAAACGTCCTTTAAAATAGTTTCTTTTGGGGAGAGAATTTGAGAGCCTTGGCACTTTCATCTCTTTACCTGACTCCAGGGTCAGGGCCCTCTGATCAAAGGTGCATTCTTTATCTTCTGGAGAGTCACAAGTCCCAGTAAAGGGGGAGCCCCTCACTGTGGCCCACCCTCACCCCCTGACTACCTTATATAGGAACTGACTGAGCTTATACAGGCGTGCTTTCTGTTCCACCCACCTCTTCTTCCTCCTCCCCACCCTTGGGCTTAATTGGAAAGTTTGGGAAGATGGAAAAAAGATTATTCCAGCAGATGAGGAAAGAACACATGTAGGATTGCCAGCTAGAAATCAGGCATCTCAGTTAAACTTGAATTTCAGATAATTTCATAATGTCTTAAGAAAGAAAGTTAAGTCTCTTAGTCGTGTCTAACTCTTTGTGACCCCTTGAACTCCAGCCTACCAGGCTCCTCCATCCATGGGATTCTCCAGGCAAGAATACTGGAGTGGGTTGCCACTGTAGTTATTCATTGTTTATCTGAAATTGCAGATTTAACTGGCTGGCCTGTACTTTTCATTTGCTCCATCTGGCAACCCTACTGGCACAGATGGGTCACAGAGTATCAGCCTGACTGGATCAAAGGATGTGAGGCCTCCGGTCGCGATGAGGTGGGGAACTAGGTCTTTCTCTGTGGTCTCCACAGGGGATTCAGACATCCTTTCGTCTTGGGAGATGCAAGACGAGCCTGCATTCAAGTCACTGCAGGGATATCCGGCCTTATTTCGAGTCAGGGCATCGCGGTGTCCATTCCACTTGAGGCCGCAAACTCAGGGTCCCTCTCACATATGTAGAGCTGAGAGAAGCCTCCTCTTGAGGTGCTTGAGGTAAGGTAGTATTCCTCTGGAGTCGATGTCGAAGCCAGGGACTAACCTCTCATCTCGAGTTGATTTTTGGTCCACGGAGCTCTTTAGTGTTGCTACAGTGACCTCAGGATCCCTCTAGCCTTGAAACTGTTCTTGGGGTTTCTCTGGAGTGCCATCAAGGAAATCAAGGCTCCTTTCATGTGTGATGTGCAACACGGAATTGCTCTGCACGCAGTGCAGGGGAATCGGGCCTCATCTCGCGGCGAGGGGGAAGTTCCATGGTTTTTCTCGAGTTGCGGCGGGAACATAGGGTATATTCTCGAGTTATGACGGGTATTACCATTCCACGCACGTGTTTGTTCAGCGACTTCAAGACTACTGCCTAGTTGCGAGGGACAACTAGGGATTCTCCTCGAGGCTTGGCAAGGCAATTGGGACGCCTCTCCAGCCGAGGCGGCAGACCAAGTGTCCCTTTCAACGTGCCACAGGAATCCTGGGACACCTACCAAGATTCACGAGGAGTCAGGCATCGTATCCTTTTGAGGCATTGATCTCCGCGTACCTCTGGACTTCTCAGAGGATGTGAGGCCTCCTTTCCCGATGAGGTGGGGAACTAGGTCTTTCTCTGTGGTCTCCACAGGGGATTCAAACATCCTTTCGTCTTGGGAGATGCAAGACGAGCCTGCATTCAAGTCGCTGCAGGGATATCCAGCCTTATTTCAAGTCAGGGCATCTCAGTGTCCATTCCACCTGAGGCCGCAAACTCAGGGTCCCTCTCACATACCTAGAGCTGAGAGAAGCCTCCTCTTGAGGTGCTTGTGGTAAGGTGGTATTCCTCTGGAGTCGAAGCCAGGGACTAACCTCTCATCTCGTTGATTTGGGGTCCACAGAGCTCTTTCGTTTTGCTACAGTTATCTAGTATCCCTCTAGACTTTATTTATTTTTTTTTATTAGTTGGAGACCAATCACTTCACAACATTTCATTGGGTTTTGTCATACATTGATATGAATCACCAATGGATTTACATGTATTCCCCATCCCGATCCCCACTCCCACCTCCCTCTCCACCCGATTCCCCCGCGTCCTCCAGTGCACCAGGCTGGAGCTCTTGTCTCATGCATCCCACCTGGTCTGGTGATCTGTTTCACCATAGATAGTATACATGCTGTTCTTTTGAAATATCCCACCCTCACATTCTGCCACAGAGTTCAAAAATCTGTTCTGTATTTTTGTGTCTCTTTTTCTGTTTTCCATACAGGGTTATCGTTACCATCTTTCTAATTTCCATATATATGCTACAGTGACCTCAGGATCCCTCTAGCCTTGAAACAGTGTTCTTGGGGTTTCTCTGGAGTGCCATCAAGGAAATCAAGGCTTCTTTCCTGTGTGATGTGCAACACGGAATCGCTCTGCACGCAGTGCAGGGGAATCGGGCCTCATCTCGCGGCGAGGGGGAAGTCTGATGGTTTTTCTAGAGTTGCGGTGGGAAACTGTTGTATATTCACGAGTTACGACGGGGAGGGCCCTTCCATACACTTGTTTGTTCAGCGATGTCAGGACTCCTGCCTATTTGGGAGGAACACCTCGGGATTCTCCTCGAGGCTTGGCATGGCAATTGCGACGCCTCTCCAGGTGTGTCGGGAAACCCAGGGTCCCTTTCCATGTGCCACAGGGATCCTGGAACTCCTATCAATTTTCAAGAGGAGTCAGACATCGTCTCCTTTGGAAGCATTGATCTCCGCGTACCTCTCGAGTTTTCAAAGGGTGTGAGGCCTCCGGTCGCGATGAGGTGGGGAACGAGGTCTTTCTCTGTGGTCTCCACAGGGAATTCAGACATCCCTTCGTCTTGGAAGATGCAAGACGAGCCTGCATTCAAGTCACTGCAGGGATATCCAGCCTTATTTCGAGTCAGGTCATCTCGGTGTCCATTCCACTTCAGGCCGCAAACTCAGGGTCCCTCTCACATACCCATAGCTGAGAGAAGCCTCCTCTTGAGGTGCTTGTGTTAAGTTTGTGTTCCTCTAGAGTTGAATCCAGGGGCTAAGCTCTCATCTCGAGTTGATTTTTGGTCCACAGAGCTCTTTTGTGTTGCTACAGTTACCTCAGTATCCCTCTAGACTTTATTTATTTATTTATTTATTTATATTAGTTGGAGGCCAATCACTTCACAACATTTCATTGGGTTTTGTCATACCTTGATATGAATCAGCCATGGATTTACACGTATTCCCCATCCCAATCCCCACTCCCACCTCCCTCTCCACCCGATTCCCCCGCGTCCTCCCAGTGCACCAGGCTGGAGCTCTTGTCTCATGCATCCCACCTGGCCTGGTGATCTGTTTCACCATAGATAGTATACATGCTGTTCTTTTTTTTTTTTTTTTTTTTTTTGTCTGCTGTTCTTTAAATATTCCCACCCTCACAATTCTCCCACAGAGTTCAAAAGTCTGTTCTGTATTTGTGTGCTCTTTTTCTGTTTTCATTACAGGGTATCGTTACCATCCTTTCTAAATTCCAATATATGCTACAGTGACCTCAGGATCCCTCTAGAATGAAGATAGTGTCTTGGGATTTCTCTGGAGTGCCATTAAGGAAATCAAGGCTCCTTTCATGTGTGATGTGCAACACGGAATTGCTCTGCACGCAGTGCAGGGGAATCGGGCCTCATCTCGTGGCGAGGGGGAAGTCTCATGGTTTTTCTCGAGTTGCGGCGGGAACCTGGGGTATATTCTCGAGTTACGACGGGGATGGCCCTTCCACCCACGTGTTTCTTCAGCGACGTCAGGACTCCTGCCTAGTTGCGAGGGACAACTCTGGATCTCCTCGAGGCTTGGCATGGCAATTGGGACGCCTCTGCAGCTGAGGCGGGAGACCCAGGGTCCCTTCCCACGTGCCAATGGGTTATGGGATTCCTATCAATTTTCTTTCTTTTTTTTTTTTTTTTTTTGAATTTTTTTTTTATTAGTTGGAGTCTATTTGCTTTACAACATTTCAGTGGGTTTTGTCATACATTGATATGAATCAGCCATAGAGTTACATGTATTCCCATCCCGGTCCCCCTTCCCACCTCCCTCTCCACTCGATTCCTCTGGGTCTTCCTAGTGCACCATGCCAGAGCACTTGTCTCATGCACCCCACCTGTGCTGGTGATTGGTTTCACCATAGATAATATACATGCTGTTCTTTTGAAATATCCCACCCTCACCTTCTCCCATGGACTTCAAAAGTCTGTTCTCTACTTCTGTGTCTCTTTTTCTATTTTGCATATAGGGTTTTCATTACCTTCTTTCTAAATTCCATATATATGTGTTAGTATGCTCTAATGTTCTTTATCTTTCTGGCTTACTTCACTATGTATAATGGGCTTGAGTTTCATCCATCTCATTAGAAGTGATTCAAATGAATTCTTTTTAATGGCTGAGTAATATTCTATGGTGTATATGTACCACAGCTTCCTTATCCATTCATCTGCTGATGGGCATCTAGGTTGCTTCCATGTCCTGGTTATTATAACCAGTGCTGTGATGAACATTCGGTTGCACATGTCCCTTTCAGATCTGGTTTCCTCAGTGTCTATGCCCAGAAGGGGGATTGCTGTGTCATATGGCATTTCTCTTTCCGTTTTTACGAAATCTCCACACTGTTCTAAATAGTGGCTGTACTAGTTTGCATTCCCACCAACAGTGTAAGAGGGCAAGAGGAGTCAGGGATCGTTTCCCTTAGAAGCATTGATCTCCGCGTACCTCTCGCATTTTCAAAGGATGTGAGGCCTGCGGTCGCGATGAGGCGGGGAACTTGGTCTTTTTCTGTGGTCTCCACAGGGGATTCAGACATCCCTTCATCTTGCGAGATGCAAGACGAGCCTGCATTCAAGACACTGCAGCGATATCTGGCCTTATTTCAAGTCAGGGCATCTCGTTGTCCATTCCACTTGAGGCCGCAAACTCAGGGTCCCTCTCACATACCTACAGCTGAGAGAAGCCTCCTCTTGAGGTGCTTGTGGAAAGTTGGTATTCCTCTTGAGTCGAAGCCAGGGACTAAGCTCTCATCTCGAGTTGATTTGGGGTACACGAAGCTCTTTCGTGTTGTTACAGTGACCTCAGGACTCCTGCCTAGTTGCGAGGGACACCTCGGGATTTTCCTCGAGGCTTGGCAGGGCAATTGGGATGCCTCTCCAGGTGAGGCGGGAGACCCAGGGTCCCTTTCTATGTGCCACAGGGATCCTGGGACTTCTATCAATTTTCAAGAGGAGTCAGGATTCGTTTCCTTTTGAAGCATTGATCTCCGCGTACCTCTAGAGTTTTCAAAGGATGTGATGCCTCAGTTCACGATGAGGCGGGGAACTAGGTCTTTCTCTGTGGTCTCCACAGGGGATTCAGACATCCCTTCGTCTTGGGAGATGCAAGCCGAGCCTCCATTCAAGTCACTGCAGGGATATCCGGCCTTATTTCGAGTCAGGGCATCTCGGTGTCCATTCCACTTGAGGTGGCACACTCTGGGTCCCTCTCACACACATATAGCTGAAAGAGGCCTCCTCTTGAGGTTCTTGTGGAAATTAGGTATTCCTCTTGAGTCGATGCCAGGGACTAAGCTCTCATCTCGAGTTGATTTGGGGTACATGGAGCTCGTTTGTGTTGCTAGAGGGGCCTCAGGCTCCCTCTAGTCTTGAGATAGTGTTCTTGGGGTTTCTCTGGAGTGCCATCAGGGAAATCAAGGCTCCTTTGGTGTTTGATGTGAAAACGGAATTGCTCTGCATGGAATGCAGTGGAATCGGGCCTCATGTCGTGGCGAGCGGGAAGTCTCATGGTTTTTCTTGAGTTGCGGCGGGAACCTGGGGTATATTCTCGAGTTACGACGGGGATGTCCCTTCCAAACCCGAGTTTGTTCAGCGAAGTCAGGACTCCTGCCTAGTTGCGAGGGACACCTTGGGATTCTCCTCGAAGCTTGAAAGGGCAGTAGGAACACCTCTCGAGGTGAGGCTGCAGACCCAGGGTCCCTTTCCTCTTGCCACTGGGATCCTGGGATTAATGTCAGTTTTCAATAGGAATCAGGCATCGTCTCCTTTTGAATCACTGAGCTCCGCATTCCTCTCGACTTATCAAAGGGATGTGAGGCCTCCTGTCAAGATGGGGCAAGGAGCTAGGGCTTTCTCTAGGTGCTCCCCAGGGGATTCAGACATCCCTTCATCTTGTGAGATGGAAACCAGTTTGAATTCAAGTCACTGGAGGGAATTCCTGCCGTATTTCGAGGCAGGGCATCACAGTGTTGATTCCATTTGAGCCCGCAAATGCAAGGTCAATCTCACATACGTAGAGCCGAGGGAAGCCTCCTCTTGTGGTGCATGTGGAAAGTTGGCATTCCTCTTGATTTGAAGATAGGAAATCAGCTCTCATCTCGAGATGATTTGGGATACATAGAGGTCTTTCGTGTTGCTACAGTGACCTCAGGATCCCTCTAGAATTCAGACAGTGTTCTTGGGTTTCTCTGGAGTGCCATCAAGGAAATCAAGGCTCCTTTCATGTTTGATGTGCAACACGGAATTGCTCTGCACGCAACGCAACGGAATCGGGCCTCATCTCGCGGCGAGGGCGAAGTCTCATGGTTTTACTTGTGTTGCGGCGGGAACCTGGGGTATATTCTCGAGTTACGACGGGGATGGCCCTTGCAAACACGTGTTGGTTCAGCGACGTCCCGACTCCAGCCTAGTTGCCAGGGACAACTCGAGATTCTCCCCGAGGCTTGGCAGGGCAATTGGGACGCCTCTCCATTTGAGGCGGGAGACAAGGGTCCCTTTCCACGTGCCACAGGCATCCTGGGACTCCTCTCAGTTTTCAAGAGGAGTTAGGTATCGTCTCGTTTTGAAGCATTGATCTCCACATACCTCTCTAGTTTTCAAAGGATGTGAGGCCTCCGGTGACGATGAGGCGGGGAACTAGGTCTTTCTCTGTGGTCTCCACAGGGGATGCAGACATCCCTTCTTCTTGGGAGATTCAAGACAAGCCTACATTCAAGTCAGTGAGGGATATCCAGCCTTATTTCGAGTCAGGGCATCGCGGTGTCCATTCCACTTGAGGCCACAAAATCAGGGTCCCTCTCACATACCTATAGCTGAGAGAAGCCTCCTCTTGAGGTGCTTGTGGAAATTTGGTATTCCTCTTGAGTCTAAGCCAGGGACTAAGCTCTCATCTCGAGTTGATTTGGGGGCCACGGAGCTCTTTTGTGTTTTTACAGTGACCTCAGTATCCCTCTCGACTTGAGACAGTGTTCTTGGGGTTTCTCTGGAGTGCCGTCAAGGAAATCAAGGCTCCTTTCATGTTTGATGTGGAACACAGAGTTGCTCTGCATGCAAAGCAGGGGAATCGGGCCTCATCTAAACGGCGAGGGGGAAGTCTCACGGTTTTTCTCGAGTTGCGGCAGTAACCTGGGGAATATTCTCGAGTTACAACGGTGATGGCCCTGCAACACACGTGTTTGTTCAGTGACGTCAGGACTCCTGCCTAGTTGCGAGGGACACCTCGGGATTCTCCTCGAGGCTTGGCAGGGCAATTGGGACGCCTCTCCAGGTGAGGCGGGACACCCAGCGTACGTTTCCACATGCCTCAGGGACCCTGGGACTCCTATCAATTTGCAGGATGAGTCAGGCATCGGCTTCTTTTGAAGCATTGATTTCCATGTACCTCTCGCGTTTTCAAAGGACGTGAGGCTTCCGGTCGTGATGAAGTGGGGAACTAGGTCTTTCTCTGTGGTCTCCACAGGTGACTCAGACATCCCTTCATCTTGGGAGATGCAAGACGAGCCTGCATTCAAGTCATCGCAGGGATATCCGGCCTTATTTCGAGTCAGGGCATCTCGGTGTCCATTCCACTTGAGGCCACAAAATCAGGGTCCCTCTCACATACCTATAGCTGAGAGAAGCCTGCTCTTGAGGTGCTTGTGGAAAGTTGGTATTCCTCTTGAGTCAAAGCCAGGGACTAAGCTCTCATCTTGAGTTGATTTGGGGTCCACGAAGCACTTTCATTTTGCTACAGTGACCTCAGCATCCCTCTCGACTTGAGACAGTGTTCTTGCGGGTTCTCTGGAGTGCCATCAAGGAAATCAAGGCTCCTTTCATGTTTGATGTGGAACACGGAATTGCTCTGCACGCAATGCCAGGAAATCGGGCCTCATCTCGTGGCGAGGGCGAAGTCTCATGTTTTTTCTCGAGTTTCGGTGGGAACCTGGGGTATATCCTCGAGTTACGACGGGTATGGCCCTTCCAAACACTTGTTCGTTCAGCAACGTCAGGACTCCTGCCTAGTCGCGAGGGACAACTTGGGATTCTCCTCGAGGCTTGGCAGGGCAATTGAGACACCTATCCATGTGAGGAGGGAGACCCAGTGTCCCTTTCCACATGCCACAGGGATCCTGAGACCCCTATCAATTTTCAAAATGAATCAGGCATCGTCTCCTTTTGAAGCATTGATCTTGGCATACCTCTCGTGTTTTCAAACGATATGAGGCCCTAGTCGCAATGAGGCGGGCAACTAGGTCTTTCTCTCTGGTCTCTACAGGGGATTCAGTCATTCCTTCGTCTTGGGAGATGCAAGACGAGCTTGCATTCAAGTCACTGTGGGGATTTCAGGCTTTATTTTGAATCAGGGCATCTCGCTGTCCATTCCACTTGAGGCCACAGACTCAGGGTCCCTTTCACATAGCTGAGAGAAGCCTCCTCTTGAGGTGCTTCTGGAAAGTTGGTATTCCTCTTGATTCAAATCCAGGGACTAAGCTCTCATCTTGAGTTGATTTCGGGTACTGGGAGCTATTTCTTATTGCTACAGTGACCTCAGTATCCCTCTAGACTTGAGACAGTGTTCTTGGGTTTTTTCTGGAAGCCATCAAGGAAATCAAGGCTCCTTTCATGTTTGATGTGGAACATGGAATTGCTCTGCATTAAATGCATGGGAATCAGGCCTCATCTCCCAGCAGGCCTCATCTCCCGGCGAGGGGGAAGTCTCATGTTTTTTCCCGAGTTGCGGCGGGAACCTGGGGTATATTCCTGAGTTAAGACGGGGATGGCCCTTCCAAACACGTGTTTGTTCAGTGACGTCATCACTCCTGCCTAGTTGCAAGGGACGCCTCGGGATGCTCCTCGAAGCTTGAAAGGGCAGTAGGAACACCTGTCGAGGTGAGGCTGCAGACCCAGGGTCCCTTTCCTCTTGCCTCTGGGATCCTGGGATTAATGTCAGTTTTCAATAGGAGTCAGGCATCGTCTCTTTTTGAATCATTGAACTCCGTGTTCCTCTCGACTTATCAAAGAGATGTGAGGCCTGCTGTTGAGATTCGGCGGGGAGCTAGGGCTTTCTCTAGGTTCTCCCCAGGGGATTCAGACATCCCTTCACCTTGTGAGATGAAACCAAGTTTGAATTCAAGTCACTGCAGGGAATTCCTGCCTTATTTCGAGGCAGGGCATCACAGTGTTGATTCCATTTGAGGCCGCAAATTCAGGGTCACTTTCACATACGTAGCGCTGAGAGACGTCTCCTCTTGTGGTGCTTGTGGAAAGTTGGTATTCCTCTTGAGTCGAAGCCAGGGACTAGGCTCTCATCTCGAGTTGATTTGGGGTACAGGGAGCTCTTTCCTGTTGCTACAGTGACCTCAGGATCCCCCTAGACTTGAGAGAGTGTTCTTGGGGATTCTCTGGAGTGCCATCAAGGAAATCAAGGCTCCTCCATGTTTGATGTGGCACACGGAATTGCTCTGCATGCAATGCAGAGGAAGCGGGCCTCATATCGCGGCGAGGGGGAAATATTGTTTTTCTCGAGTTGCGGCGGAACCTGGGGTATATTCTCGAGTTACGACGGGGATGGCCCTTCCACACACGTGTTTGTTCAACGAGTCAGGACTCCTACCTCGTTGCCAGGGACACCTCGGAAATCTCTTCGAGGCTTGGCAGGGCAATTGGGATGCCTCTCCAGGTGAGGCGGCAGAAGCAGGGTCCCTTTCCATGTGCCACAGTGATCCTGGGATTCCTATCAATTTTCTAGATGAGTCATGCATCATCTCCTTTTGAAGCATTGATCTCCGCGTACCTCTCGAATTTTCGAAGGATGTGAGGCCTCCGGTCGCGATGAGGTGAGGAACTAGGTCTTTCTCTGTGGTCTCCACAGGGGATTCAGACATCCCTTCATCTTGCGAGATGCAAGATGAGCCTGCATTCAAGTCACTGCAGGGATATCCTGCCTTATTTCGAGTCACGGCATCTTGCTTTCCACTCCAATTGAGGCCGCAAACTCAGGGTCCCTCTCACAGACATTTAGCTGAGAGAAGCCTCCTCTTGAGGTGCTTATGGAAAGTTGGTTTTCCTCTTGAGACGAAGCCAGGGACTAAGCTCTCATCTCGAGTTGAATTGGAGTATACCGAGCTCTTTCGTGTTGTTTCAGTGACCTCAGGATCCCTCTACACTTGAGACAGTGTTCTTGGGGTTTCTCTGGAGTGCCATCAAGGAAATCAAGGCTCCTTTCATGTTTGATGTGGAACATGGAATTGCTCTGCACGCAATGCAGGGGAATCAGGCCTCATCTGGCGGCGAGGGGGAAGTCTCATGGTATTTCTCGAGTTGCTGCGGAACCTGGGGTATATTCTCGAGTTACGTCGGGGATGGCCCTTCCAAACTCGTGTTTGTTCAGCGACGTAAGGACTCCTGCCTAGTTGCCAGGAACACCTCGGAATTCTCCTCAAGGCTTGGCAGGGCAATTGAGAAGCCTCTCCAGGTGAGGCAGGAGACCCAGGGTCCCTTTCCACGTGCCACAGGGATCCTGGGACTCCTATCAATTTTTTAGAAGAGTCATGCATCGTCTCCTTTTGAAGCATTGGTCTCCGCGTACCTCTAGAATTTTCAAAGGATGTGACTCCTCTGGTCGCGATGAGGCGGGGAACTAGGTCTTTCTTTGTGGTCTCCACTGGGGATTCAGATATCCCTTCGTCTTCGGAGATGCAAGACGAGCCTGCATTAAAGTCACTGCAGGGATATCCGGCCTTATTTCGAGTCACGTCATCTCACTGTCTATTCCACTTGAGGCCGCAAACTCAGGGTCCCTCTCACATACCTATAGCTGAGAGAAGCCTCCTCTTGAGGTGCTTGTGGAAAGTTGGTATTCCTCTTGAGTGGAAGTCAGGTTGTAAGCTCTCGTCTCGAGTTGATTTGTGGTCCACGGAGCTCTTTCATGTTGCTACAGTGACCTCAGGATCCCTCTAGACTTGAGACAGTGTTCTTGGGGTATCTTGTACTGCCATCAAGGCAATCAAGGCTCCTTTCATGTTTTATGTGGAAAACGAAATTGCTCTGCCCGCAAGGCTGTGGAATCGGGCCTCATCTCGCGGGGAGGGGAAGTCTCATTGTTTTCCTCCTGTTGTGGCGGAACCTGAGGTATATTCTGGAGTTACGACGGGGATGGCCCTGTGAAACATGTGTTTGGTCAGCGACGTCAGGACTCCTACCTAGTTGGAAGAATACCTCGGAATTCTCCATGAGGCTTGGCAGGGCAATTGGGACGCCTCTCCAGGTCAGGCGGGAGACCCAGGGTCCCTTTCCAAGTGCCACAGTGGTCCTGGGATTCCTATCAAGTTTCAATAGGAGTCAGGCATCATCTCCTTTGGAAGCATTGATCTCCACATACCTCTCGAGTTTTCAAAGGATGTGAGGCCTCCGGCTGCAATGAGGCAGGGAACTCTGTCTTTCTCTGTGGTCTCCACAGAGGATTCCGACTTCCCTTCGTCTTGGGAGATGCAAGACGAGCCTGCATTCAAGTCACTGTTGGGATATTCGGCTTTATTTCAAGTCAGGTCATCTCGCTGTTCATTCCACTTGATGCCGCAAACTCAGGGCCCCACTGACATACCTATAGTTGAGAGAAGCCTCCTCTTGAGGTGCTTGTGGAAGTTGGTATTCCTCTTGAGTCAAAGTCAGGGACTAAGCTCTCATTTCCTGTTGATTTGCAGTTCACAGAGCTCTTTCCTGTTGCTACAGTGACCTCAGGATCCCTCTAGCCTTGAAACAGTGTTCTTGGGGTTTCTCTGGAGTGCCATCAAGGAAATCAAGGCTCCTTTCATGTGTGATGTGCAACACGGAATTGCTCTGCACGCAGTGCAGGGGAATCGGGCCTCATCTCGTGGCGAGGGGGAATTCTCATGGTTTTTCTCGAGTTGCGGCGGGAACCTGGGGTATATTTTCGAGGTACGACGGGGATGGCCCTTTCAAACAAGCGTTTGTTGAGCAACACCAGGACTCCTATTTAGTTGCGAGGGACACCTCGGGATTCTCCTCGAGACTTGGCAGGGCAATTGGGATACCTCTCCAGGTGAGCCGGAGACCCAGGGTCCCTTTCCACGTGCCACATGGATACTAGGATTCCAATAAATATTCAAAAAGAGCCAGGCATCGTCTCCTATGGAAGCATTTATCTCCGCATACCTCTCAAGTTTTCAAAGGATGTGAGGCCTCCAGTCTCAATGAGGCGTGGAATTAGGTCTTTCTCTGTAGTCTCCTCAGGGGATTCAGTCATTCCTTCGTCTTGGGAGAAGCAAGACCAGCCTGCATTCAATTCTCTGCAGGGATATCCGTCCTTATTTCGAGTCAGGGCAAATCGGTGTCCATTCCACTTGAGCCTGCAAACTCAGGGTCCCTCTCACATACCTATAGCTGAGAGAAGACTCCTCTTGAGGTGCTTGTGGAAAGTTGGTATTCCTCTGAGTCGAAGCCAGGGACTAAGCTCTCATCTCAGGTTGAATTGCGGTACACGGAGCTATTTTGTGTTGCTACAGTGACCTTATGATCCCTCTAGACTTGAGAAAGTGTTCTTGAGGTTTCCCTGGAGTGCCATCAATGAAATCAAGGCTGCTTTCCTGTTTGATGTGGAACACGGAATTGCTCTGCATGCAATGCAGTGGAATCGAGCCTCATCTCGCAGCCTGTGGGACGTCTCATGGTTTTTCTCGAGTTTCGGCGGGAACCTGGTGTATATTCCCGAGTTACGACGGGGATGGCCCTTCCAAAACCGTGTTTCTTCAGGGACGTCAGGTCTCCTGTCGAGTTGCGAGGGACAACTCGGGATTCTCTTCGAGGCTTAAAAGGGCAATAGTAACACCTGTCGATGTGAGCGGCAGACACAGGGTTCCTTTCCAGTTGCCACTGGGATCCTGGGATTCCTGTCAATTTTGAAGAGGAGTCAGGCATCGTCTCATTTTTTTTTTAATTTATTTATTTATTTTTTCAGTGGGTTTTGTCATACATTGACATGAATCAGCAATAGATTTACACGTATTCCCCATCCTCATCCCCCCTCCCACCTCCCTCTCCACCCGATTCCTCTGGGTCTTCCCAGTGCACCAGGCTGGAGCACTTGTCTCATGCATCCCACCTGGGCTGGTGACCTGTTTCACCATAGATAATATACATGCTGTTCTTTCTCAACATCCCACCCTCACCTCCCACAGAGTTCAAAAGTCTGTTCTGTACTTCTGTGTCTCTTTTTCTGTTTTGCATATAGGGTTGTCGTTACCATCTTTCTAAATTCCATATATATGTGTTAGTATGCTGTAATGTTCTTTATCTTTCTGGCTTACTTCACTCTGTATAATGGGCTCCAGTTTCATCCATCTCATTAGAACTGATTCAAATGAATTCTTTTTAATGGCTGAGTAATATTCCATGGTGTATATGTACCACAGCTTCTTTATCCATTCATCTGCTGATGGGCATCTAGGTTGCTTCCATGTCCTGGCTATTATAAACAGTGCTGCGATGAACATTGGGGTGCACGTGTCTCTTTCAGATCTGGACCCAGCTATACCACTCCTGGGCATACACACTGAGGAAACCAGATCTGAAAGAGACACGTGCACCCCAATGTTCATCGCATCGTCTCCTTTTGAATCATTGAACTCTGCATTCCTCTTGAGTTGTCAAAGGGATGTGAGGCCTCCTGTCGAGATGGGGCGGGGAGCTATGGCCTTCTCTAGGGTCCGCAGGGGATTCAGACATCCCTTCATCTTGTGAGTGTTTTGCCCATAGTCTGAGTCCCCTTCGGGAAAGAAGACTCCTCAAAACAATGCAACTTGCAATAGGGGAATTTATTACTGACTCGAGCCAGGGCCTCCCACCCTCACCAGGTATGTGAGGACAAAAGGCCCCGAGCCCCAGTTCTCTCAGGTATTTATTAGGTCAAAACAAGCAGCAGTTTGTTGGCGCAAGCGGATTGGTTACACAGTGGGTAGTTGGCGTAAGTGGATTGGTTACACAGTTGCAAGGTAGTTTTTGTTGTCCCAGCGTGGGGCTTTCAGCTTTCCCCTGATAGGTTCCCTTTTTTCTGGCTAGGCATATGTTGATTGGCTGGCTCCAGGAGGCCTGATAATTATGTTACCCTAGGAAACCAGGCTTACTCCTAATCTAGGCTGCCTCCCATGGCATTAGCCATGACAGCCTCACATTTCCCCCCTGTCTGTTGTTCAAGTAGAGGAATCTTCCTCTTCACCCTGTTAAATTGACTGATATTGTTGTCTCAATACCATAATTTGGATGGTATTTAGGCGCTCCCTAATAAATGAGACCAGACGGTTTAAAATGCATGGACCAAAGGTCAGTAACAATATTAATATTATGAGTGGACCCAGGAGGGTGGAAATCTAAGTGGTCAACCAGGGGGAGCGCTGAAACCAAGATTTAAACCAGCCTTGTTGGGCTTTTCATTCTCTCTTTTGCTGGGCTAGTCTCTCTCTTACTTTCTGGAGAGATTTTTGTACCACCCTTGAATGGTCGATATAGAAACAGCATTTTTCTCCCAGTGCTGCACATAATCTTTCTTGTAGAAACAACAAATCTAAACCTCTCTTATTCTGTAACACTACTTTAGCCAAGGAGCTCAAGGATTCTTGGAGGTGCGAAATGGTCTGTTCCCGTGGTTTCGCAACCCCAAGCGGCACAATAAAAAGAGTCAATTCCCCCACATTTTTCAATTTGGTTCCAATCCCTTTTTCCCGGGCAGACATAAACAGGCACCTGTTTGTAGTACTGTGGGCCTTTTCGCTCACAGTTATGGGTGAACAGACCGAAAGAGCCGTGGGCAAAGAACTTGGTCAGTTGGTGGGGACCAAACCCATTACCGTCAGCCGCCAGCACGCACAAATCAAAGGTCAGTACTGGCCACCATGTCCCTTTGGGGGCCACGTTGGAGCTCGAATTAAGCACTTCTCCAGTCTCAGGATTGTAGATCACCCAAGTCAGGTTAGCTGGCTGATGGGGGTTGTGGCTGGTTGTTCTTGGGCGGATGAAAACTGTTATCAGCAGGAGAGTTAAGAGGGCTCCCGTCATATGAGTTTCAGTTTCAAAGGATTTGATGGGTGAGGTCTTGCCTCCCATCCTGCTTGCATCTTCTCTTGTTCTTCCGGGGTGGCTTGCCGCAAGTGATTGCAGTGAACCTAGGGCCCGATCCCGTCGACCTTAACAGCAGTAGGAGTGGTAAGGAGAACAACACAAGGGCCTTTTTATCTAGGTTCTAATGCTTTAGATTGGTGTCGTTTTACCCAAACCCAATCACCCGGGCCAATATTATGTGAGGGGATGGTCCCCTTGCTTGTTACTTAATGCCATCAGTGTTTGCTGGAATTGTCCCAAGGTAGGGGGTGGTAGGCATTTTCTCTCGAATATAGGACACACAGGAGGGGGTCTTCCATACAGAATCTCAAAAGGGGTAAGATTTAGCTTATAAGGGGTGTTACGCACTCGAAAGAGCGCGAAGGGAAGGAGGGTCACCCAGTCCCCGCCAGTCTCCATTGCCAACTTTGTCAGAGTTTCTTTTAGGGTCCGATTTATTTTCTCAACCTGTCCTGAGCTCTGGGGATTATATTTACAATGTAACTTCCATTTTGTCCCCAGAGCTTGGGCCAGCCCTTGTACAATCTGGCTCACAAAGGCAGGTCCATTATCAGAGCTTATAGTCACTGGCAGCCCATACCTAGGCACCATCTCCTCTAAGATCTTTCTAGCAACCACTGTTGCTGTCTCTCCCTTAGTGGGGAAGGCTTCTACCCATCTTGAGAAGGTATCTACCAGAACCAACAGATAGCGATACCCATACTTGCCTGGTCTTACCTCAGTGAAATCCATCTCCCAGTGTTGCCCTGGCTCTTTCCCTCAGTACCTCATTCCAGTGTGCTGCCTTTTTCCTGTTCTCATCAGCTGGCACACTTTGCAAGACTGGATTATCTCTCATACAGTTGCATTTTGTTGAGGGAACCTCAGGCAGGCAATCTGGACAAGAAAGTAGTGCATATGGTTGTGTTAGAGAGGAAAAAACTGCTAAATTAAGTGAACAGCATGACATCACAGATATCAGCCAACTTTAAGTCAAACTATTCTGTAAACATTTAGATTTTGGGAGCAAATATTTTAGAAAACAAATTCTTCCTTTTAATACAATAAGTTACCATACTTGTTCTCTCCATTAATTCATAAAAATTAGATCCATATAATTTTCAGGAGCATATCTACTAATTAAATTAGAGTATAATTAGTGAATCAGTAGTAAAAATTAGAAACATCTGACTTATCCAACAATATAAAATTAATAATTAATGTAACAGAAAGCATACTTTGATCTTACACTATAACACTGCAGCCATTAAAAATTGTGCTATAAAAGTTAATGTATTGTGAAAAAATATGTATATTATTAACTAAAAGTTATTATGCATTATGGCTAATAATTTATTGGATTATGACTATGAATTCTAATATTTTAGGTTGTTTTAATGAGTATGTCCTGTAGGTAACCACTACTATGATCGTAAGACAGTTTTAATGTTTGATTTCAGAAGTGATTTATCAGGCCATTACAGACTAGGCCCCTGATGGTGTACAAAATTGATTTGTCAACCTAAATCAGGAAGTCAAACAGAAAAAGAAGAAGAAGAAAGAAAGAGAAAGTTAAAGTTCAAAAAATTAGAAGAGAGGACTTGAGAAAGAAAAAATAAGCAGAAATAAATAAAATATAAAATAAAAAATTAAGAATTTTTAAAAGGCAAAAATTGATATCTGGAAAAGCTAATCAAGTTAAGAAATCTCTGGAAAATTTGATCAAGATGAATAAAGAGAGAAGATATAAATTGTCAATTTTAAGAACTAAATAAAGATCTTCCCTAGAGATCCTACATAAATTAAAAAGACACTAAGATTAAATGAGCAAAATTCTTTAAAAATCCAATTTTCCAGAAATGGCAAATTAAGAAACAAAATCTAAATGCTCCTATAGCTATAGTCTAGATAGTATTTTTTATAAAGAAATATATACTGTTTTATTTGCTGTTTGATACTCATCCCTTTTCTCTGAAAAACAGAAAACTTTTTGTAAATAATATATGCAAATAGTTAAAGATCCGTTAATCCAGAAAGATTAGTAGTGAAAAGCATAGCTCCTTCTCTAGATGCATCCACTTTTAACTGTTTCTCTAGTCCTAATGGTTTCCTCTCCATGGACATTCCACATCCAGTGATGATAAATGACAATTCTCACACCACTTCCTCTCCTCCTGCTTTTTAAAAGAGATACCTTTAATCCCACATCTCTCATTGATCATCACTGGAACTTCATATGATACATTTAAAGCTAAATATGACAGATCTCTCATTTTGAAAAGTAAAGATATACATAATCTTACCTCTTTTTTCAAATTTTCTTTTTCTCTCAACTTTGCAGCCTGTTAGATATATCCTTTGTTTTACATTATCAAGATTGCTAACATTCATATTCAGATTTGGAGCTGTAGTTAAATCTTGTATATTTTGTCTATGGGTTTATTCCAAATGTTAAAAACAAGTAAACAACATTTGCATTTTTATGGTAACACAAGAGGGAGAGGGTTTATAAAATTGAAATGAGTTTCCAACATAAAGAAGAAGAGTTTCTGGCAAGACAAGGCAAACCTAGTTCCTGTTTTGGCATTGATCAGGTCACCTGTGACATCGAGATAGCTATATAGTTCTGTTTTAGAGTCAGAGATGCAGCTTCGTTGTAGTTAAGAAAGTAGTTATGTGGAATCAGGATACCAGCTTCCTTTTATGTTACCTGGAAAACTCAACCTCTTGTGAATTTCAGTTTCTCATCTGCAAAATGTTAACCTGCTTTACAATAAGTGAAAATTCATAGCAAACTGTGAAGGACCATATACATGTTGGGTATTATTAATGGACTTCTGTTAATACAAGAAAGTAAGAAGCTGTCTAGAATGCTGTTTGTAAAGTATATGATATTGCAAAGAGCTGTTTCGTTACCATCTTTCTAAATTCCATATATATGTGTTAGTATGCTGTAATGTTCTTTATCTTTCTGGCTTACTTCACTCTGTATAAGGGGTTCCAGTTTCATCCATCTCATTAGGACTGGTTCAAATGAATTCTTTTTGATGGCTGAGTAAAATTCCATGGTGTATATGTACCACAGCTTCCTTATCCATTCATCTGCTGATGGGCATCTAGGTTGCTTCCATGTCCTGGCTATTATAAACAGTGCTGCAATGAACATTGGGGTGCACGTGTCTCTTTCAGACCTGGTTTCCTCAGTGTGTATGCCCAGAAGTGGGATTGCTGGGTCATATGGCAGTTCTATTTCCAGTTTTTTAAGAAATCTCCACACTGTTCTCCATAATGGCTGTACTAGTTTGCATTCCCACCAACAGTGTAAGAGGGTTCCCTTTTCTCCACACCCTCTCCAGCATTTATTGCTTGTAGACTTTTGGATAGCAGCCATCCTGACTGGCGTGTAATGGTACCTCATTGTGGTTTTGATTTGCATTTCTCTAATAATGAGTGATGTTGAGCATCTTTTCATGTGTTTGTTAGCCATCTGTATGTCTTCTTTGGAGAAGAATTCTGTTTAGTTCTTTGGCCTCATTTTTTGTTTGGGTCATTTATTTTTCTGGAATTGAGCTGCAGGAGTTGCTTGTATATTTTTGAGATTAATCCTTTGTCTGTTTCTTCATTTGCTATTATTTTCTCCCATTCTGAAGGCTGTCTTTTCACCTTGCTTATCGTTTCCTTTGTAGTGCAAAGCTTTTAAGTTTCATTAGGTCCCATTTGTTTAGTTTTGCTTTTATTTCCAATATTCTGGGAGGTGGGTCATAGAGGATCTTGCTGTGATTTATGTCGGAGAGTGTTTTGCCTATGTTCTCCTCTAGGAGTTTTATAGTTTCTGGTCTTACATTTAGATCTTTAATCCATTTTGAGTTTATTTTTGTGTATGGTGTTAGAAGTGTTCTAGTTTCATTCTTTTACAAGTGGTTGACCAGTTTTCCCAGCACCACTTGTTAAAGAGGTTGTCTTTTTTCCATTGTATATCCTTGCCTCCTTTGTCAAAGATAAGGTGTCCATAGGTTCGTGATTTATCTCTGGGCTTTCTATTCTGTTCCATTGATCTATATTTCTGTGTTTTGTGCAGTACCCCACACTGTCTTGATGACTGTGGCTTTTGTAGTAGAGTCTGAAGTCAGGCAGGTTGATTCCTCCAGTTCCATTCTTCTTTCTCAAGATTACTTTGGCTTTCGAGGTTCTTTGTAATTTCCCATAAAATTGTGAAATTCTTTGGTCTAGTTTCTGTGAAATACTGTTGGTAGCTTTGATAGGGGTTGCATTGAATCTATACGATTGCTTTGGGTAGAATAGCCATTTTGACATATTGATTCCTTCCATCCATGAACACGGTATACTTCTCCATCTATTTGTGTCCTCTTTGATTCTTCAGTGTTTTATAGTTTTCTATGTATAGGTCTTTTGTTTCTTTAGGTAGATATACTCCTAAGTATTTTATTTTTTTTGTTGCAATGGTGAATGGTATTGTTTCCTTAATTTCTCTTTCTGTTTTTTCATTGTTAGTATATAGGAATGCAAGGGATTTCTGTGTGTTAATTTTATATCCTGAAACTTTACTATATTCATTGATTAGCTCTAGTAATTTTCTGGAAGAGTCTTTAGGGTTTTCTATGTAGAGGACCATGTCATCTGCAAACAGTGAGAGTTTCACTTCTTCTTTTCTATCTGGATTCCTTTTACTTCTTTTTCTGCCTCTGATTGCGTGGCCAATAACTTCCAAACACTATGTTGAATAGTAGTGGTGAGAGTGGGGCACCTTGTCTTGTTCCTGATTTCAGGGGAAATGCTTTATTTTTCACCATTGAGGGTGATCGCTTGCTGTGGGTTTGTCATATATAGCTTTTATTATATTTGAGGTTATGTTCCTTCTATTCCTGTTTTTGGAGAGTTTTAATCAATATAATGAGTGTTGAATTTTGTCAAAGGCTTTCTTCTGCATCTATTGAGATAATCATATGGTTTTTATCTTTCAATTTGTTAATGTGGTGTATTACATTGATTGATTTGCAGATAATTGAAGAATCCTTGCATTCCTGGGATAAAGCCGCACTTGGTCGTGGTGTTATGATTTTTTTTTTTAATATGTTGTTGGATTCTGTTTGCTAAAGAATTTTGTTAAGGATTTTTGCACTATGTTCATCAGTGATATTGGCCTTGTAGTTTTCTTTTTTTGTGGCATGCTTGTCTGGTTTTGGAATTAGGGTGATGGTGGCCTCATAGAATGAGTTTGGAAAGCTTACCTTCATCTGCAATTTTCTGGAAGAGTTTGAGTAAGATGAGGTGTTAGCTCTCTCATTAATTTTTGGTAGACATTCAGGCTGTGAAGCCATCTGGTCCTGGGCTTTTGTTTGCTTGGAAGATTTTGATGAAGTTTCGATTTCCTTGCTGTGATGGGTCTGTTAAGATCTTCTATTTCTTCCTGGTTCAGTTTTGGAAAGTTATACTTTTCTAAGAATTTGTCCATTTCTTCCAAGTTGTGCATTTTATTGGCATAGAGCTGCTGGTAGTAGTCTCTTAATGATCCTTTGTATTTCAGTGTTGTCTGTTGTGATCTCTCCATTTTCATTTCTAATTTTGTTAATTTGGTTCTTCTCTCTTTGTTTCTTCATGAGTCTTGCTAATGGTTTGTCAATTTTGTTTATTTTTTCAAAAAACCAGCTTTTAGCTTTGTTGATTTTTGCTATGGTCTCTTTAGTTTCTTTTGCATTTATTTCTGCCCTGATTTTTAAGATTTCTTTCCTTCTGCTAACCCTGGGGTTTTTCATTTCTTCCTTCTCTAATTGCTTTAGGTGTAGAGTTAGGTTATTTATTTGGCTTTTTTCTTGTTTCTTGATGTAAGCCTGTAATGCTATGAACCTTCCCTTTAGCACTGCTTTTACAGTGTCCCATAGGTTTTGGGTTGTTGTGTTTTCATTTTCATTCATTTCTATACATATTTTGATTTCTTTTTTGATTTCTTCTATGATTTGTTGGTTATTCAGAAGTGTGTTATTTAGCCTCCATGTGTTTGAATTTTTAACAATTTTTTTCCTGTAATTGAGATCTAATCTTACTGCACTGTGGTCAGAAAAGATGACTGGAATGATTTCAATTTTTTTGAATTTTCCAAGACCAGATTTATGGCCCAGGATGTGATCTATTCTGAAGAAGGTTCCGTGTGCACTTGAGAAAAAGGTGAAGTTGATTGTTTTGGGGTGAAATGTCCTATAGATATCAATTAGGTTTAGCTGGTCCATTGTGTCATTTAAGGTTTGTGTTTCCTTGTTAATTTTCTGTTTAGTTGATCTATCCATAGTTGTGAGTGGGGTATTAAAGTCTCCACTATTATTGTGTTACTATTAATTTCCTCTTTCATACTCGTTAGTGTTTGCCGTACATATTGCGGTGCTCCTATGTTGGGTGCATATATATTTATAATTGTTATATCTTCTTCTTGGATTAATCCTTTGATCATTATGTAGTGTCCTTCTTTGTCTCTTTTCACATCCTTTATTTGAAAGTCTATTTTATCTGATATGAGTATTGCGACTCCTGCTTTCTTTTGGTCTCCGTTTGCATGAAATATTTTTTTCCAGCCCTTCACTTTTAGTCTGTATGTGTCTCTTGTTTTGAGGTGGGTTTCTTGTAGACAGCATATACAGGGGTCTTGTTTTTGTATCCATTCAGCCAATCTTTGTCTCTTGGTTGGGGCATTCAACCCATTTACATTTAAGGTAATTATTGATAGGTGTGGTCCTGTTGCCATTTACTTTGTTGTTTTGGGTTCACGTTTATACAACCTTTCTGCATTTCCTGTCTAGAGAAGATCCTTTAGCATTTGTTGAAGAGCTGGTTTGGTGGTGCTGAATTCTCTCAGCTTTTGCTTGTCTGTAAAGCTTTGAATTCTCCTTCATATCTGAATGAGATCCTTGCTGGGTACAGTAATCTAGGTTGTAGGTTATTCTCTTTCATTACTTTAAGTATGTCCTGCCATTCCCTTCTGGCCTGGAGGGTTTCTATTGATAGATCAGCTGTTATCCTTATGGGAATCCTTTGTGTGTTATTTGTTGTTTCTCCCTTGCTGCTTTTAATATTTGTTCTTTGTGTTTGAGCTTTGTTAATTTGATTAATATGTGTCTTGGGGTGTTTCGCCTTGGGTTTATCCTGTTTGGGACTCTCTGGGTTTCTTGGACTTGGGTGGCTATTTCCTTCCCCATTTTAGGGAAGTTTTCAGCTATTATCTCCTCCAGTATTTTCTCATGGCCTTTCTTTTTGTCTTCTTCTGGGACTCCTATGATTCGAATGTTGGGGCATTTCACATTGTCCCAGAGGTCCCTGAGGTTGTCCTCATTTCTTTTGATTCTTTTTTCTTTTTTCCTCTCTGCTTCATTTATTTCCACCATTTTATCTTCTACCTCACTTATCCTATCTTCTGCCTCCGTTATTCTACTCTTGGTTCCCTCCAAAGTGTTTTTGATCTCATTCATTGCATTGTTCATTTTTAATTGACTCTTTTTTATTTCTTCTAGGTCTTTATTAAACATTTCTTGTATCTTTTCAATCTTTGTCTCCAGGCTATTTATCTGTAACTCCATTTTGTTTTCAAGATTTTGGATCATTTTTATTATCATTATTCTAAATTCTTTTTCAGGTAGATTCCCTATCTCCTCCTCTTTTGTTTGACTTGGTGAGCATTTTTCATGTTCCTTTACCTGTTGGGTATTTCTTTGCCTTTTCATCTTGTTTAGATTGCTGTGTCTGGAGTGGGCTTTCTGTATTCTGGAGGTCTGTGGTTCCTTTTTATTGTGGAGGATTTACCCAGTGGGTGGGGTTAGACGATTGGCTTGTCAAGGTTTCCTGGTTAGGGAAGCTTGCGTCAGTGTTCTGGTGCGTGGAACTTGATTTCTTCTCTTTGGAGAGCAATGGAGTGCCCAGTAATGAGTTTTGAGATGGGTCTATGTGTTAGGTGTGACCTTGGGCAGCCTGTATGTTGACGTTCAGGGCTATGTTCCTGCGTTGCTGGAGAATTTGCGTGGTATGTCTTGTTCTAAAACTTATTGGCTCTTGGGTGGTGGTTGGTTTCAGTGTAGGTATGGAGGCTTTTGGACGGTCACTTATTACTTAAAGTTTCATGTAGTCAGGAGTTTTCTGGTGTTCTCAGGTTTTGGGCTAAAGTCTCCTGCCTCTGGATTTCAGTTTTATTCTTCCTGTAGTCTCAGGACTTCTCCAACTATACAGCACTGATAAGAAAACTTCTAGGTTAATGGCGAAAAGATTCTCCCCCGTTAGGGACACCCAGAGAGGTTCACAGAGTTACATGAAGAGGAGAAAAGGGAGGAGGGAGATAGAGATGAGCAGGAGGAGAAAAAGGGGGACTCAAGAGGAGAGAGACAGATCTACGCAGCTGTCTGTTCCCAGAGTGTTCTCCGTATCTCAGGCACCTACAAAGATTCACAGAATTGGATTGGGAAGAGAAGGGGAAAGGAGGAAATAGAGGTGTTCTGAGGTAGAAAACAGAGAGTCAAGATTGGGAGAGAATAATCTTCGGTTTAAAATAGGGCTTCTCTTCTTTTTTTTTTTTTGTAAGGTTATAGTGTATTGAAAATGAAAATTAAGGAGTAGTAGCGGAGTACTAGAGGACTTTAAAAGAAATAAGAGAAAAAGAAAAATAGAAAATAGAAGAGAAAAAGGAAAGAAAGAAAAAGAAGAAAAAAGAAAAAAAGGAAAAAAAAAAAGAAAAAAAAAAGAAAAAAAAATTTTTTTTTCCCCCTAATTAAAAAAATCGTAAAAATCTATGAAAATGAAAGTTAAGGAGTAATGGGGGTGTAATAGGGGATTTTAAAGGAAAATAAAAGAGAAAAATAAAAAATAAAAAAAAGAAAAAAAAAGAGAAAAAAGTAAAAATATATCTAGGAATTTCTCTAGAGCTGTTGCGGTCAGTGTGGGTTTGGCTCAGTTTCAGATAGCTCCTCGTTCCAGCTTACACTTCTCGATATCTACAGGGCCCTTCCGGTGTAGTCGGTGTTTTCTACGGGGATTTTAATCTGTTGCACCAGTCCCTTCTGAAGCGGTTCCCTTTGTTTATTTGGCTTCTGTTTGCCGGTCTCTTCAGAGCCTCATTTCCGCCCTGACACAGGCGGGCAGAGGTGGACTCTTATTCAGGTAGCTAGTTCCGTCGCTCTGCGGGGAGGGGCTGACGCTGCGGGGAGGGGCTGACGCTGCGGGGAGGGGCTGGCGCTGCCGGAAGGGGCTGGCGCTGCCGGGAGGGGCTGACGCTGCTTTCTCCGTCTGCGCTGCTCAGGCTCCCGGCTGTTCTATATGGAGCGCGCCCAGCGCTGCGCGAGGTTCCAGCCCTCGGGTGTTCCACAAAAGCACGGAACGAAAAGCTGCGCCTGCTCTCTGTGCCTTCCCCGTCAGAGCGGTCCAGGCAGCGAGGGGCTTGATGGGCGCGCTATCCCCGGGTGTGGCGCACCCACTCCCTTCCGCGGACCCAGTCTCAGTTTCCGCTGGCGCCAGTCGGGTTCGCGCGCCTTCCGCCCTCCGCGTCCCCAGCCCCAGTCCCCGCCCGCGCCGGTCGGGTGCCTGCGCCCTGTGTCTCGCCGCGACCTTCCCCTCCCCCCTGCCTCCTGCCTCCGGCGGGGCTTTGCCGGTCCGCAGCCTGCGAGCTCTTCTCGGGACTTTCTGGGTCTCTTTGTTCTGCGAACGGCCGGCAGTGTGTTCGGGCCGGTTAATTTTCTCTCTCTCTTTTGGTCTCCCACAGTTCAAGTTGGCAACTCACAGAAGCTCCCTCCGATTGTCCTCAGGGCACTCAGGCCGGGACCCTACCCCAAGCAATGCCACCTAAGACTCCGTTCCCGGGACGGATCTCCGTCCTTAGCTCTTTTGTCTCACTTTTTATCTTTTATATTTTGTCCTACCTCCTTTCGAAGACAATGGTCTGCTTTTCTGGGCGCCTGATGACCTCAGCTAGCGATCAGAAGTTGTTTTGTGAAGTTTGCTCTGCATTCAGTTATTCTTTTGATGAATTTGTAGGAGAGAAAGTGGTCTCCCCGTCCTACTCCTCCGCCATCTTGGCTCCTCCTCCTGCAACTTTGTTTTAAAAAAATGAGTTTGCCATGTTACTGTGGGGCCATTTCTGGACTCTATTCTAATTCATTGATATGTATATGTCTATTTCTTTGCTAATTCCATGTCTTGACTGTTATAATTTTATTAAAATTCGGGTAGTGTGACTTCTCCAATCTTACTCTTCATTTTCCAAAATTGATTGATTTATTTGTCTTCCTTAGTTTGGGCTGCTAAAACAGAACACCATAGGCTGAATGGCTTAAACAACAAACATTTAGTTTTCAGTTCTGGAGGTTGGAAGTTTGAGATCAAGGTATCAACATGGCTGGGTCCTGGTGAGAGCCCCCTCTTGGTTCATAGTTGATCGCCTTCTTGCTATATTCTTCACATGGAAGAAAGGAGAGAGGAAGCAAGCTCTCTCTTATCTCTTCATGTAAGGGAAGTAATTCCATTATCAGGGCTCCCCTCTCATGACCTAATTACCTCCCTAAATCTCCATCTCCAAATACCATCGCATTGAGGATTAGGGTTTCAGCATATGAAATTTAGGAGTACACAGAAATTCAGTGCATAGCACTATTCTAGTTTCTTTGCTTTTCCATATAAATTTTAAAGTTAGCTTGCCCAAGTCTATAGAAAAAATCCTGCTGGAACTTTGACTGAAATTATATGAGTCTATAGACCTACCTGGAAAAAGTGAATATCTTTACTACATTGAATTTTCCAGTCTATGAGCATGGTATATCTTGCTGCTTCAGTCAGTTCAGTCATTCAGTTGTGTCCAACTCTTTGTGACCCCATGCTTGCCATTTATTTAGGCCAAATTTGAATTCTTTTTACCAGCATTTTGTAGTCTTTTCAGCACACATATCCTTTGTATATTTTTTTAGATTTATGCCTAAGTATTTCATGTTTCTTCAAATATGAAAATGGTATGTATTTTTCAATTCCATTCAGTTGCTCAGTCATGTCTGACTGTTTGCAACCCCATGGACTGCAGCACACTAGGTTTCCCTGTCCATCACCAACTCCCGGAGCTTGCTCAAACTCATGTCCATCAAGTTGGTGATATCACCCAACCATCTCATCCTCTGTCACCCCCTTCTCCTCCTGCCTTCAGTGTCTAAAACTCTGATTGATTTTTGTGTGTTGACCTGGTGACCTGTGACCTTGTTAAACTTACTTATTGTTTCTAGGAATTTTGTTGTTACTGTTATTGATGTCTCAGGATTGTATACTTGGAAAATTTTGTTGTTTGTGAAGAAAGACATTTTTATTTTTTCCTTTTTGATCTGTATTTTATTTCTTTTTCTTTTCTAGTTACACTAATTACAATTTCCAGTATGATGTTGATTGGACTGGTGAGAGCATATCTTCTTCCTTAAAGGAGAATTCAGTCTTTCACCATTAAGTGTGATGTTACCTGTAGACTGTAGGTTTTTTGTAGATGTCTTTTGTTAGGTTGAGAAGGTTCCCTTATATTCCTAGTTTGCTGGGATAAAAAAAATGAGTATATACTGAATTTTGTCCAATGCTTTTCTGCATCAATTGGTATGATCATGAGGTTCTTCTTCTTAGAATGTTGATATAGGGGATTGCATGGATTGACTTTCAAATATCAATCCATCTTTGAATTTCCAGGATAAACTTCACTTGTTTGTAGAGTATTATTCTTTCTATATTTTCCTGAACTTAATTTGCTAATATATTTTGAAAATTTTGTGTCTGTTTTCATGAGCTATATTGTTTCCAGTTTTCTTTTTTCTTCTCTTATCTCTTTCTTTTTTCTTTTCTTTTCTTTTTTTTTTTGAGGCAGGGAGTACTGTCTTTGATTTTTGGTGGCAGGGTAATGCTAACTTCATAAATTGAGACATAGTGTTCCTTCCTATTTTCTGGACGAGATTGTCTAGAATTGGATTATTTCTTCTCTAAATGGTAGAATTTGCCAGTGAAATAATCTAGTGGAGAAGGAAATAGCAACCTACTCCAGTATTCTTGCCTGGAGAATTCCGTGGACGGAGGAGCCTGGTGGGCTGCTGTCCATGGGGTCACATAGAGTCAGATACGACTGAAGTGACAGCATAGCAATCTAGTCCTGCGGGTTATTTTGGAGGAAAGATTTTAAATATTATAATTTCTTTAATAGTTATAGTACTATTTGGGTTATTTATTTCATCTTGGGAGAGTTTGAGTAGCTTGTGGTTTTTGAAGAATTGGTTATTTTATCTAAGTTGTCAAAATAATATGTGGATAATTGTTTATAGTGTTCCCTTACTATCATTTTAATGTCTGTGGGGTTTATAGTGATAGCCCCTTTTAAAATGTCTATATTGGTAATTTGTATTCTTTTTTTTTTCTAGAAAATTTTCAATTTTATTCCTCTTTTCATATAACCAGCTTTTCTTTGTGTTAATTTCCTTTATTTCTTCTGTTTTCAATTTTACTGATGTCTTCAATCTTTATTACTGGTGTCTTCAATCTTTATTGTTTCTTTTCTTTTGCTTGCTCTCTGTTTGTTTTGTTCTTCTAATTTCTTAGAGTAGAAACTTTAGTTGATTGATTTGAAACCTTGATTGTTTTCTAATATAATCACTTAATGCTATATATTTCTCTAGAACTATGACCTTAAGCTATATCTCACAAATTTTGATGTGTTGTGTTTTCATTTTTGTTTAGTTAAAAATATTTTCTAATTTCCCTTGAGACTCTTCTTTGGCCTATGGATTATTTAGAAGTTTATTGTTTAATTTCCAAGTATTTGGAGATTTTCCTGTTATTTTTCTGTTCCTAATCAATTTAATTCTTTATGGTCAGAGAACATCATTTAAATAGTTTCAGTTCTTTTAGATTTGCTGGTTTATTTCATCACCCATGATTTGGTCCATCTTTGTGAACGTTCCAAGAAAGTATATTCTGCTGTTCTTGAGTGGAGTGCTGTATTGAGAAGGGTGAATATTCTTCTATTGTGGGGTGAAGTGCTGTGTAAATGTCAATTATTGTAGATCTAGTCTGATGATGTTTAGTTCTTCTATATTCTTGTTGGTTTTCTGTTTACTGGTTTTAGTTATTAAGAGTGTTAAAGTCTCCAGCTATAATTGTAGAGTTGCCTACTTCTCCTTTCAGTTCTTATCAGTTTTGGCTTCGTGTGTTTTGAAGCTCTCTTGTTAGATACACACTTAGAATTGCTATTTCTTCTGGTGGATGACTCTCAGTAATTTTCTCATCTCTGAAATATTTTTTTGTCTGATATTGATATAATACTATGACCTTTTTATAGTGTTTGCATTGTATGCCTTTCCTCTTCTTTTTATTTTTAATAAGTTTCCTGTAGATAGCACGTAGTTGTATTATGGGTTTAAAAATGTATTCTGACAATATTTGTCTTTTAATTGGTATGTTTAGATCATTTTTACTTAATGTAATTATTGGTAAGTTTTGGTTTAGGTCTACCATTTTATTATTTGTTTTCTAGATTGTACTGCCTTTTTGTTCCTCTGATTCCTTTTTCTATTTTATTTTATTTTGGGCTTTTATTTTGTGTTTAGTTTATAGCAGTTTGATTATGATGCATTTGGGCATGGATTTCTCTGGGTTTACCCTTTTTTGGATTTACTGAGCTTCTTGAATTTGTGTGTTTATTTCTTTTTTCTATTAGCCAATTTAAATAATTTTTAGTATTTTGCTTACATTTCTTTATTTTTGAGTCTACCTCTTTGTACTTTATTTTTAGTGGTTGCTTTAGGGATTACAATACAGTTGTAACTTTTCACAAACTACTTAGAGTCAATATTTTCCCACTTCAGGTGGAATGGAGGAATCTTGCCACATCAATCCCTCTATTCTCCTGATTTTAGGTTGCGATTCTCTTACGTAATGTATCTGCATACACTAAAAGCTTCACCAGGTGGTGTTATAATTCTGCTTTTAGTCATCAAATATATTTTAAAGAACTTAAGAGATGAAGAATAGCTTATTATACCTAACCAGATATTTATCCTTTCTGAGGCTCTTCCTTCATTCTGATGTTCCAAATTTTTCTTCTGGTATTACTTTCCTCTCTCTGAGAAATATCCTTTAACAATTCTTCTAGAGCGTATCAGTTGGCATCTTAGTTTCTCTTCATCTGAGGAGGTCTTTATCTTAAATTCTGAAGGATAATTTTTGATGAGTGTGAAATCCCAGTTGATAGTGCTTTATTTTCAGCACCTTAAAAATGGTATGCCACTTCCTTCTGGTTTCCATGGTTTCTTAAGACAGATCCACAGTCATTGAATCACTCTTCTCTTATAGCTACTGTGTTGTTTTTCTCTGATTGCCTTCAAGACTTTTATTTTGTATTACAGCAATTTGACTCTGATGCACTTGGGCATAGATTTCTTTGGGTTTATCCTTTTTTGAATTGGCTGAGCTTCTTGACTTTGTATGTTTATTTCTTTTTTCCAGGTTGAGGGGTTTTCAGTTATTATTTCTTCAAAAAATTTTCAGCAACACACTATTTTTTCTCTCTGGGATTCTATTAACACAAAAGGCTCTGTTCATTTTTTCATTTTATTTATCTTTGTTCTTCATTTTGAATAAATTTATTCATCTGCCAGTTGGTTTCCTAATACATAGGAAAGCATTATCTATTCTGCCATTGAACTAATCGAGGCCTCGATTTAAAGGCCTACCTTTAAAGGAAAAATACTGTTTCTTGGACTCTTCGAGTTGATTTAAGTTACTTTTATCATTTTGTTCTATAAATATGTGTTGAAGACAACTAGGTCTCAGATTCTTATGCTTACAATGTTTAAACAACTATAAAACAAAATGAAATTTATAAATTAAATGCAAACAAAAGTACAACTCAAAACAATGTAAACCAATATCATTTATTTAATGTGACAGATGATGATGTTTGTTGAAACTAAATAGCTGTTCATACTGTGAATTGTGGTGGACGACTGTGGTGCAGGTTCTTTAGATACATCATTGCTCCCTCGTGCTGAGTCATGACTCGGTTCTCTCACTAATTTCTCTATTTAACCACTGCACCACTCTGAAGCTTCCTTTTGTACAGTGTGATGTGACATTATTTGGCCCATCTTCAACTCAAAGCAGCATTTACATATTAAGTGTCTCTGTCTCTGTTGGTCTGTATCTCTCTTTTTTGTTACCAGCCCAAGAGGTCACTGGTGCCAACATTTGTGCTAATGGCATCAAAAAGTTTGATACTGAACTTTCCCAGCAGGATTTAGTTATGAGGTAATCAACCTGATGATCTGGAATATATTAATATTATAATTTTATTCTTACTACCCAACTGAGAACTTGTACATTAAAAAATGCAGTTTTAGAAAATTCTTTAGACTCAGAAAATGTATTTGTGGATCCTCATTGAGAAGCATTGGAATATTATTTAATCAAATCATTATAGTGGTAAAAAACCTGCCTGCCAATGCAGAAGACTTAAGAGGTGTGGGTTTGACCCCTGGGTCAGGAAGATCCCCTGGAAGAGGGCATGGCAACCCACTCTAGTATTCTTGCCTGGAGAAGCCCCATGGATAGAGGAGCGTGGTGGGCTACAGTCCACAGGGTTGCGGAGTCAGACACAGCTGCATCAACTTAACATGCACGCACTACTTCACATTGAGGAAAATGAGGCTTAGTGAGACAGGTTGAGTAACTTGGCCAAGGTCTCATAGCAGATAAAGGGCAGGTTCTGGATATGCTGGGAGCAGTTAAGTCTGTCTGTCTCCAGAGCCTCCACTCATAGCTGTGACTCAGTCAAGCCTACTGTTTTTCCATAAAAGCTCATGCCTTGATCCGTTTTTTTCAAAGTGGGCAGAGGCTACCATCTGTGAGGCAGAGGAACCATCCAGATTGCCTCACACAGTCTCCCTTCACTCCTTTGATCTAAGTCCCTATATTCCCCTAACTGGAAGAAAGACTTGTTTTATTATGCCCTCAAGACAAGGAAGAGTACAAGGAACCTAGAAACATATTCATTTTATTCCTTTGAATTCTTTTTATGTCCTGTTACTGCACAGAAATGCATTTTCCTATAGGTGCCATCAGGCTCTTGTTGATGTCCCCTCTGAGAAGCCTCTCTGTCTCTCAGACATGGTTAATCATTTTTCTCTTGGTTAATCCCTTTTCTCTTCAACATATAACTCTCTGCTTACAGGCCAAATGTAGCACTTTATACATTGGATCATCTTGATTTTCTTCCCCTAAACTGTGAGCACCTTGGGGACAAGGAACTCATCTTCCTCATCTTTGCAGTGCTGGAAGAGCCCCAACACAGTTCAATACGCATTTGCAGAGTTCAATTATGTCATGAGCTATTATCCAGCCATATGTTAAAATAAAACTCATCTATGGATTTTCTCCCTGATCACTTTCCTCCCTTCATCTCTTCTCCATCACAGAAAGGGATATCACATCCCCCTCTTTACTAGGAAGGTAAAGAATCTGCCTGCTGAAGCAGGAAATGTAAGAGACGTGGGTTCGATCTCTGGTTCAGGAAAATCTCCTGGAGGAGGGCATGGCAACCCACTCCGGTATTCTTGACTGGAGAATGCCATGGACAGAGGAGCCTGGCAGGCTATGGTCTATAAGGTCGCAAAGAGTCAGACATGACTGAAGCGACTTAGCACGCACTGTAAACTACCTTTATATCTTGCCTGAACAACAGCAATTGCCTGTGGTGGGTTTCCCCACATCCACTCCAATCCGTGGGGATCTCTGACTACCAAGTTTCCCTCTGTCATTTCTCCTTCTCTATGTTTATCTGCTTCTTCTCTTCTTTCTTCAGCTTGCCTTTCCTTTCTCCTTTTCAGATCATGCATTAGTTATCTGTTGCGTGTAACCAATTACCCCAAAACTTAATGCCTTGAAACAGCATTTATTATATTAACAGTTTTCAGGTTAGCCATCCTGGTGGAGCTTAGCTGGGTCTTCCTCTTCTCGTAGGCTGTAATCAAAGATGCTAGCCAGAGTTGTGGTCACCTCAAGGCTCAACTAGGGAAGGATCTAAATGCAGCACATGGCTGTTGGTAGGATTCAGTTCCTAGACAGATGTTGGACCTCAGCTCCTTGCTAACTGGTGGCGGGAAGCAGTCCTTGACTCCTGGCCATGTGTGCTGCGTAGGGCAGCTCATAATATGTGGCGCTTATTATCAGAGCAAGCAATCTTTGGTCGGAGAAATAAGATCCCAGGAACTGCCAAAACAACATCAAGAAAACACAGTATTATCTTGTGTTCATGTTCAAAGTTCTGAATCTAATTATGAGCAAATATGCTAATCCTTGACTTGTTAGAGTGTTCCAGGGACATAGATGGTGGTAGAATGGTTATTATTTGATAATAATTATTGAGTATACTAAAAGGCCCTTGAAGATCATTAATTACTCTGTTTTAGAAATGAGAAGACTGAGGTAAGAAGGTAAGACCTCTGACTTAGTTCACATAGCCAGATATTAGCAAAGTGGAACCAAATTTTCTCAGCTTCAGCCCAATCCAGTGTTTTTTCTGATGTATTAGTAGCATATGCCTGTATTGACTGTTGACTCTAGAAATTGTATGATTATATGATAAAGGATTTTGTTCTTTCAAATATTGATTGATATTGAGTATTAACTAATTAAAATAATACAACCATGGAATTTTAAGTAGAAGTTACCTCTTTTAATGGCAATAGCAAGGGTAAATCTGGAAAGTAATTTGGGAAACATTATTATTGTTTGGAGTGGGCTTGCAACCTATATATAGAAATTTCCTAATGGAATATTATGTAAATATATTATGTGATAGATACCAGAATCTGAGGCCTGTCAACTTTAACATAATCTTTTGGAAAAGCTTTATATATGTTTAGTTCTTTTGTAACTCCATAGCTAAATGTTTCACTTTAATTTTAAAGGGGAAACAGTTTGTTCAGCTTACTTCATATTTTTGATTTGTAGCTTGCAGGATGCCTAGGAGTTTTCATGTCAAAGATTTTAAGAAAGTTTAGATCAATAACACTTTTCTTGGCTGCTGCTGCTGCTGCTTTTTTTTTTTAAACCAAAGCATTGTATGACCACATTAGGGAAAATTTCAAAAATCAATAAGAGAATAAAATCAGTCAGTTTTACTATCTAATATGAGCATAGCTTATATTTTAAAAACCCAGGTCTCCTTTCTGTATGTATCTCTAAAAATAGATAATTCTGTGTGTGTGTGTGTATATACAAAATTTTGTGAGTTTTTCCTATGAAACGGAATGGATCTGAGTCTGTAGATACTTTTGTGACTGTTGCTATATATAATGCCAATTTACTTTTTAAAAAAATGTTATTGATTGCATGATTGATATGGCTGATTTTTTAAAATGTGATTTCTTTTGCTGTCCACAGCATGATGAAGTAACATCAAATGAACTAAAGGCCTTTAGGGAAAGCAGTGTACTAGCAACAGATCACAAGAAAGAATTATCCAAAAGGTACTGAATTTGTATACTTCACTGATTTGTATACTTCATTCAATATAGACACCTTTGAACACTGTGTCTTAATCTCATTTAATCTTCAGTCATCTTATGACATTGGTATCATTATCACCATTGCCATTTTACGGAAAAAGAGATCAAGTATATAGGTCAGGTCAGTTCAGTTCAGTCGCTCAGTCGTGTCCAATTCTATGTGACCCCATGGACTACAGCACGCCAGGCTTCCCTGTCTATCACCAGCTCCCGGAGTTTACTCAAACTCGTGTCCTTAGAATTGGTGATGCCATCCAACCATCTCATTCTCTGTCGTCCCCTTCTCCTCCTGCCTTCAATCTTTCCCAGAATCAGGGTTCTTTTCTAGTGAGTCAGTTCTTCGCATCAGGTGGCCAAAGTATTGGAGTTTCAGCATCAGCATCAGTCCTTCCAATGAATATTCGGGACTGATTTCCTTTAGGATTGACTGGTTGGATCTTCCTGCAGTCTAAAGGACTCTTGAGAGTCTTCTCCAGTACCACAGTTCAAAAGCATAAATTCTTCGGCACTCAGATTTCTTTATAGTCCAGCTCTCACATCCATACATGTCTACTGGAAAACGATAGCTTTGACTAGACGAACCTTTGTCGGCAAAGTAATGTCTCTGCTTTTTAATATGCTGTCTAGGTTGGTCATAGCTTTTCTTCCAAGGAGTAAGCGTCTTTTAATTTCATGGTTGTAGTCGCCATCTGCAGTGATTTTGGAGCCCCTCAAAATAAAGTCTGTCACTGTTTCCATTGTTTCCCCATCTATTCGCCATGAAGTGATGGGACCAGATGCAATGATCTAAGTTTTCTGAATGTTGAGTTTTAAGCCAACATTTTCACTCTCCTCTTTCACTTTCATCAAGAGACTCTTTAGTTCTTCACTTTTCTGCCATAAGGGTGGTGTTGTCTGCATATCTGAGGTTATTGGTGTTTCTCCCAGCAGTCTTGATTCCAGCTTGTGTTTAATCCAGCCCGGCATTTCTCATGATGTACTCTGCATATAAGTTAAAGAAACAGAGTGACAATATTCAGCCTTAACGTACTTAACGAACTAGTCTGTTGTTCCATGTCCGGTTCTAGCTGTTGCATCTTGACCTGCAGATACATTTTTCAGGAGGCAGGTCAGGTGGTCTGGTATTCCCATCTCTTGAAGAATTTTCCAGTTCGTTGTAATCTACACAGTCAAAGGCTTTGGTGTAGTCAATGAAGCAGAAGTAGATGTTTTTCTGGAACTCTCTTGCTTTTTTGATGATCCAGCAGATGTTGGCAATTTGATCTCTGGTTCCTCTGCCTTTTCTAAATCTAGCTTGAACATCTGGAAGTTCATGGTTCATGTACTATTGAAGCCTGACTTGGAGAATTTTGAGCATTACTTTGCTAGCATGTGAGATGAGTGCAATTATGGGATAGTTTGAACATTCTTTGGCATTGCCTTTCTTTGTGATTGGAATGAAAATGGACCTTTTCAAGTCCTATAGCCACTGCTGATTTTTCCAGATTTGCTGGCATATTGAGCACTGATAGCTCAGTTGGTAAAGAACCTGCCTGCAATGCAGGAGACCCCAGTTCACTTCCTGGGTCTGGAAGGTCCTCTTGAGAAGGGAAAGGCCACCCATTCCAGTGTGGTTGGGCTTCCCTTGTGGCTCAGCTGGTAAAGAATCTGCCTGCAATGTGGGAGACCTGGGTTTGATCCCTGGTTGGGAAGATCCCCTGGAGAAGGGAAAGGCTACCCACTCCAGTATTCTGACCTGGAGAATTCCAGGGACAGTCCATGGAGTCTCAAAGAGTCAGACACGACTGAGTGATTTTCACTCACTCACTCACTGAGTGCAGCACTTTCACAGCATCATCTTTTAGGATTTGAAATAGCTCAACTGGAATTCCAACACCTCCACTAGCTTTGCTTGTAGTGATGCTTCCTAAGGCTCACTTGACTTCGCGTTACAGGATGTCTGGCTCTAGGTGAGTGATCACACCATCATGGTTATCTGGGTCATTAAGATCTTTTTTATATACTTCTTCTGTGTATTGGTACCACCTCTTCTTGATATCTTCTGCTTCTGTTAGGTCCATACCATTTCTGTCCTATGTTGTGCCCTTCTTTGCATGAAATGTTGCCTTGGGATCTCTAATTTTCTTGAAGAAATCTGTCTTTCCCATTCTATTGTTTTCCTCTAGTTCTTATCATTGATCACTAAGGAAGGCTTTCTTCTCCCTCCTTGCTATTCTTTGGAACTCTGCATTCAAATGGGCATATCTTTCCTTTTCTCCTTTGCCTTTCACTTCCTCAGACAACCATTTTGCCTTTTTGCATTTCTTTTTCTTGGGGATGGTCTTAATTGCTGCCTCCTGTACAGTGTCATAAACCTCTGTTCATCATTCTTCAGGCACTCTATCAGATCTAGTCCCTTGAATCTGTTTGTCACTTCCACTGTATAAGATTTAGGTCATACTTGAATGGTCTAGTGATTTTCCCTGCTTTCTTCCATTTAGATCTGAATTTTGCAATAAGGAGTTCATGATCTGAGCCACATTCAGCTCCTGGTCTTGTTTTTGCTGACTGTATAGAGCTTCTCCATCTTCAGCTGCAAAGAATGTAATCAGTCTGATTTTGGTGTTGACCATCTGGTGATGTCCATGTGTAGAGTCTTCTCTTGTGTTGTTCGAAGAGGGTGTTTGCTATGACAAGTATGTTGTCTCGGCACAACTCTTTTAGCTTTTGCCCTTCTTCATTTTGCACTCCAAGACCAAACTTGCCTGTTACTCTAGGTGTCTCTTGATTTTCTACTTTTGCATTCCTGTAATGAAAAGGACATCTTTTTTGGGTGTTCATTCTAGAAGGTCTTGTAGGTCTTCATAGAACCGTTCAACTTCAGCTTCTTCAGCATTAGTGATTGGGGCATAGACTTGGATTACTGTGATATTGAATGGTTTGCCTTGGAAGCGAACAGAGATCATTCTGTCGTTTTTGAGATGGCATCCAAGTACTGCATTTTGGACTCTTTTATTGACTGTGATGGCTACTCCATATCTTCTAAGGGATTCTTGTCCACAGTAGTAGATATAATGGTCATCTGAGTTGAATTCACCCATTCCAGTCCATTTTAGTTCACTGATTCCTAAAATGTCAATTTTCACTCTTGCCATCTCCTGTTTGACCACTTCCAGTTTACCTTGATTCATGGACCTAACATTCCAGGTTTCTATGCAATATTGTTCTTTACAGCATCGGACTTTGCTTCCATCACTAGTCACATTCACAACTGCGTGTTGTTTTTGCTTTGGCTCTGTCTCTTCATTCTTTCTGGAGTTATTTCTCCACTGTTCTCCAGTAGCATATTGGGCACCTACCGACCTGGGGAGTTCATCTTTCAGTGTCCTATCTTTTTGCCTTTTCATACTGTTCCTGGGCTTCATGAGGCAAGAGTACTGAAGTGGTTTGCCATTCCCTACTCCAGTGGACCACATTTTGTCAGAACTCTCCACAGTGACCCATCCCTATAGGGTGGCCCTACACAGCATGACTCATAGTTTCACTGAGTTAGACAGGGCTTTGGTCCATGTGATCAGTTTGATTAGTTTTCTGTGATTGTGGATTTCATTCTGTCTGCCCTCTGATGGATAAGGATAAGGGGCTTATGGAAGCTTCCTGATGGGAGAGACTGACTGAGGGGGAAACTGGGTTCTGTTTTGATGGGCACCTCTTGGAGGAGGTCACCATTAACCCCACCACAGAGTGGCCATTACTTACACAGGACTGGGAAACAGACTCTTAGAGGGTACAAACAAAACCGTGAGCACACCAGGACCCAGGAGAAAGGAGCAGTGATCCCACAAGAGACTGACCCAGACTTGCCTGTGAGTGTCGTGGCATCTCCGGTGGAGGTGTGGGTCAGTGGTGGCCTGCAGCAGGGTCAGGGGCACTGAGTGCGGCAGTACGTGCACAACCCTTCTGAAGGAGGTTGCCGTTATCCTCATCACCTCCACCATAGACTGGCCTCAGGTCAAACAACAGGGAGGGAACACATGGGTAGGTAGATGAAGTAATTTCCCCAAAGTCACACAAACTTTTATTAAGTGGGGAGCAGCAGGATTTTAACTGGGTCAGTCTAATTCCAGAACCCATGCATTTAGCAATATTATGCTAGACTATCCTTATAGAGAAGAAATGGGATTTTTTTTATTACTGTGATATTATTTTTAAAATACATAATAATAAGGAAATAAACTATTAGTAATTTTATTAGGATTGGAGGATTAGAAAGAGGATTCCCCTCTTTCTTTTCCAAATTGTTTATAATGTGGCTACTTTGGCTTAAGAAATTAAAGTTATATTTTAAAAGACAAACAAACATGGACTTGGTGTTGTGTTAGGGCTAATCCGTGAGAGGCTCCCTTGTTTCAGGCTTATTCACTGTCTAGTCCCAATACTATATTTTCCACTTCAGTGGCTTCCACATGTTCACAGGGAGCATTAACTATTGAAAGTATGGGATTTAGCTGCTGAAATAAAATGACCTTTCTTCAATATAAGAATTAATGAGTCTAATTTATATAGTGTAGTTTTTTTACCTTCAAATTTTTTTCCCATAATTTTTTCTTGTTCCTTTTGTACCTCCTATATGGTTTTCCTTAACTTGATATGCATTGTTACCTGCCTTAGCACAAAGTTGTGTATTTAATTTTAGTGAACTATTGCTTCATGGTCCCGTGACTTATAGATAATCCACCACTTAAGTTTGAATATCCATATTCTAGGTCTTTGTATTAAAAAGCAGAGACATTACTTTGCTAACAGAGGTCTATCTAGTCAAGGCTATGGTTTTTCTAGTAGTCATGTATGGATGTGAGAGTTGGACTATAAAGAAAACTGAGCGCCGAAGAATTGATGCTTTTGAATGGTGGTGTTGGAGAAGACTCTTGAGAGTCCCTTGGACTGCAAGGAGATCCAACCAGTCCATCCTCAAGGAGATCAGTCCTGGGTGTTCATTGGAAGGACTGATGTTGAAGCTGAAACTCCAATACTTTGGCCACCTGATGCGAAGAGCTGACTCATTTGAAAAGACCCTGATGCTGGGAAAGACTGAGGGCAGGAGGAGAAGGGGACGACAGAGGATGAGATGGTTGGATGGCATCACCGACTCAATGGACATGGGTTTGGGTAGACTCTGGGAGTTGGTGATGGACAGGGAGGCCTGGTGTGCTGAGGTTCATGGGGTTGCAAAGAGTCGGACACAACTGTGTGACTGAACTGAACTGAATCTCTATTCATAGAACTCCTTTGAACTTGTTATGCTTTTTGAGATAAGAAACTGGTAAGGTTAGGAAGAAAAATGAAACTGAAAAGGTGAGACCATGAAGATATTAAGGAATTAGTAAAGGAAAGAATAGTTATCCTAAGTGACCTTGTAAGAGAAGAATGGGAAATAGAAATTTTTCTTTATTTTTTTTCAGTTTTATTTATTTATTTATTTTCTTTACAATATTGTATTGGTTTTGCCATACATTGACATGAATGTGCCATGGGTGTACATGTGTTCCCCATCCTGAACCCCCCTCCCACCTTCCTCCCCATCCCATCCCTCTGGTTCATCCCAGTGCACCAGCCCTGAGCACCCTGTATCATGCATCGAACTTGGACTGGTGATTCGTTTCAAATATGATAATTTACATGTTTCAGATTCACTTGACTAGAAAAGATAACAGATGTGTTTTTATTTTCCTTCAAGAAATGGTTGTCCTGCAAAATGCAGAAGCATAAGGAAAAGATTGATAATATGACTACCAAAACTATTTTAAACCTGTGCCTGGAAATAGAAATATAAGCCAAGTTAAAAGAAAAATATATACTTGAAAAAACTTTTGACAAAAGCTATTTTCCTTAATATACAAAGAGAGCTTACGAATCTGGGGGAAATATGTCTAATATTTTCCAGTAACAACAAAATAACAACAAAAATAAAGGTAGATGTGTGTCTTTGTGGAACCACCAGAGCATGTAATATTGAACACTAAATGGTGAACTAGATATTGAACACGTGCCAAATGAAAGACATTGATGAGCTAAGCCATTCACAGTATTTCATTTGATTCTCACAACTCTGTAAGATAGAAAAATAGTATTAGCCTCATTTTACAATTGAAGAAACAGGTTCAGAGAGTTAAATAATTCACCCTGTATTGTTTAAGTAGTGAAGGTAATTTGAAACCAATTCTGAGAGTCCAAACTCTTAATCACTGTGCTGTTTTTCTTTCTCAGTATGTTCCCAAATCTTCTGAAAATAGCGTGAATTTTTGCTTATTTTTCTTGTTCTTATTTTATAATAAATGTAACGCATCTGGTTTGTCAAAATGGAAAATACTAACAAAAAGAATTAAAAAAATTTAAATTGTAAGCAAACCCACCACTCAGATAACCACCATCAACATTAGTACATTTCTTGCTAGTTTTATACAGATACACATATTAAGTGGGCTTCCCAGGTGGCACTAGTGGTAAAGAATCCATCTGCCAATGCAGGAGATGTAAGAGATGTGGGTTCCATCCCTAGGTTGGGAAGATTCCCCTGGAGGAGGGCATGGCAACCAACTCCAGTATTCTTGTCTGGAGAATCTCATGGACAGAGAAGCCTGGTGGTTGAGAAACCAGACACATGGACACAGAAGTCCAAAGGGTTGCAAAGAGTTGAACATGACTGAAGTGACTTCCATGTACACATTAAGTAGAGTTGAGGTCAGACAGCAGAGAGTCTGTCTCTTGATTTTCTGTTTATTATTGTATGGGCAGTTCTCCATTTTGAAAAACCTTATTTGATATTATGTCTGTAATGGCTGTATTGGCATTTATTCTTATTGTCTGTTTAACCATCTCCCTTTAAATTAAAAAAAATTTATAGTTTGCTACTCTTGTAGCACCTTAATAAATATCTTTTTAAAAATAAATCTTTCTCCACTTTTTAGACAATTTTCTTTCGTTTTTTGGCTGCACCATGCTGCTTGCAGGGTCTTTGTTTCTCGACCGTGAAAGTGCAGAGTCCTAGCCATGGGCAGCCATGGAATTCCCTAGATAATTTTTCTTAATGTAAATTATCAGACGTGGATTTTATGATATTAATGAAACATGAATGTTTTTAAAGGCCATGATGCCTATTGTTAGTTGCTTCCCATAAAAGTACAAGTTTAAAAATCCCACCAGGTGTTTGTCTCACTGCATCCTCATCAGTATAGTAATAAGAAGTCTTGTGCTAACTTAATAGATGAAAAATAGGATCTTGGTTTAATTTGCATTTTTATTAGATTACTAGTAGGTTTGAATCTTTTTAAATTTATTAGCATTTTACATGTCCTTTTCTATGACTTAGTTTTACCCTTTCCCCATTTTCTACTGGGAGTCTTACTGTTTTTCTTGTCAACTTGCCTGATATCTCTATATAATAGCTATATTATCCTTTTTGTCACATTGTCACATATCCAGTTTGTCACATTGTTTCCTCAGATGTTTATCTGGCTTATATTTTTTGGAGACATAAGTTTTGAATTTTTACATTGTTAAGCGAATCACTTCTTTTTCTTTTACTGCTTTTATGTTCAGGAAAGTCCTTTCCCATTTAGATATCAAATAAGTTTTTTATTCTGCAGATATTCATTTTGTATGTGGTATATGTTAACAGTTGAAGATAACATTTAGTGTTTACCCAAATATGTTAATATGTTTTTGAATATACATATGACTGGAGATGCATGTTCTACATTCTGTGGGATGATCATCTACTTCAACATAGACTATCCTTTTTATGGTGATTTTGTTGCCAATTTTTCAGTAGGGAGTTTAGTGAGGCTTGCACAATATAGAGATTTTTAGTTACAAATCATATCATCTAGTATGTCACACTTACATTTTTATGTTTCAATACATTTAATTACTTTTTAAATAATCCTTTGCAATGACTCAGCATATAGCAATCGATTTACATGGAAAATAAACTGAAATAAACTTAAATGGATTTCTATTAGTTCAAAGTACTTATTGAAGAGCAAATAGTACATTTTGCTTGCTTAGACTGACCTACAGAGTATTATGTGTTGACAATTACTGGATTCAATATTCTTTGTAATTTATTCTTACAAAATTTCAGCCTAAAATTGTAAAATGTTGTATGTCAATTTACAGAAGTTTAATAAAGCTACTTTTTGCTGCAACACTACTTTTACACAGTCCTTTACACCAAGTTTAAATCCTTTCTTGTTCTAATTTTAATTAATACATAATTTAATTTGTTAATTTGTTTGGCTCTTCATTTATATACTGTTGTTTGTCTTTTCTGAGTTTCTAGGCTGAGTTCAATATTCTCCAGAATTAGGTGACTGCTCAAAGAACAAGAAGATAAGGCTCTTTTCCAGGTGTTGGAGATATGGCAGTGAATAAAGCAGAAAAAAAAAAAAAATCCCTGCCCTTATGGAGCTTGCATCCTTACTGGGGGAAGACAAAATAAATAGAATAAAATTTAAATACCTTTAAGTTAAATGAAAATATGTGCTGAGAATAAGAATAAATTAAGGAAAGAGCATAAAATGTATGGCAGAAGGTGGGTGTTGTGTCCCGAGATAGAGTGACAGGCATGGACCATGACTAATGAGAATGTCTTAGTAAGCTCAGGTTACTATAATCAAATAGCACAGACCGGAGGACTAAACAGTAGACATTTATCTCTCAAAATTCAGTAGGCTGGGAAGTCAAAGATCAAAGTAGCACCTGATTCCGCTTCTGGTGAGAGCTTGTTTTGTGTCTTGTAGACAGCTGCCTTCTTGCTGTCCTCACGTGCCCTCACATGTTGGAAAGAGAGTGCGCTCTGGTTTCTCTTCTGAAAGATCCTATAATTCTGTAAGCTTAGGACTTCACCCTTATGACCTTATTTAACCTTATTACTTCTGAACATGCTCAGCCTCCACATACAGTTACACTGGGGTTTAGGGAAACACAAGTCCATAGCAGGGAGTTACAAATTTCTTCTATTTTAAAACATTCCTTTTTATATCTAAAACTTAGGCTTGCTAGAATTTTATAAGTTAGGTTGCCTAAAACGTTCATTTGGGTTTTTCTGTAAGATGTTGTAAAAAACCCATGTGAACTTTTTGACTGACCCAATGTTTAACATAATGCTTTTGCATGAAAAACATGATAAATAATTGTGAACTGTCTGGCTAAAGTATTTTAATGCTAGAGACTGTAGATGAGCATAGATATTACCAGCCATATCTGGCTACTGAGATGAGATTCTGGCTATGAAACATAGTGAAGTGTTCAGGAATGGGTTTGCAATATACCAATGGCTATTCAAAAGCTGAGACATTATATTCTGGTGATGGTTTCTAAGGATTAGCCATCCTGTTATAAAGATAGAATTGAATTAGTTAGCTTTCCTTTAACTATCATATTGTTTTAAAGAAAATAACAGCAGAGATGTGCTTAATTCTACCAGCAGTCACAGAGACAGACGCAGAACAGAGTCCTGATGCCAACTGCAGTGAGAGCTTTCCACGTTTTTGTTTGTTTTTTGTTTACTAAGAAGAAAAGAATAGTAGGTTACTGCACGAATGAGCTAAGTGCTGTGAAATGATGGCTCTCAGGGTGCTCATTATGTAAAAACCCTCACTCATTTTCTACTGATTCCAGGCTAGAAAGGTCATTTTGGTCAAGCTTATTTCCTTTCTGTCCTTAATAATAAAGACCATTCTCTCCACTAAGTATAGAAAGCTTTTCAGTACTTTTTTCCCAATTTGGTACCATGTGTTTTTATGGCCACATTTAGAAATTGGCTAATAAATAAGTCTAGTGAGAATTTATACTTAACAAGAACAATTGTTGCATTAAAAAATAAAATGATTCAATTAAAAAAATCTGGAATTGTGTCTTTATCTCCTTTGCTACTAGAGCTGCCTTTTTCCCCTTCTTGGTTTTGAAGCAGTTTATGGCCTTGTGAGGGCAGAAAAGTGAGGAGAGGCAGATTATTTTAGACTAGAGTATGTTTTCCTCAACTTCCATATTTAACACCCCTATTTCCACACTTCCTTTCACCTTGATTTATATCCTACAGAGTTCTCAAGCTTACCTGCTCCCTGTTTTCTTAAATTTGTGTTAATAGTAAGAGATCTATTGCTTAAATAAAGGTGCCTTTCCTCAGGCTAATGAAGCCTGAGCCAGTGTGGGGAAGGGAGGGCAGTGAATGCACTGCCTGGCCACTGGAAGGCTTTGGGGGAGGAGGAAAAACTGAGGGTAAAGGCAGGTAGTGAGTAGATGAGGAGAAAGTTGGCTAGCATGACTAACCCTATGATTTTAGGAATTTCTAGCTGTCTTCTGAGTCCAAACATATACTCCATTATTCTTTTTTTTAATTAGTGAATTTATTTTAGTTGGAGGCTAATTATTTTGCAATATTATTCTTTTAAGAGGCCTGAGATTCTCAGCGTTAACCACTTTGTTGCTGTTCAGTCGCTCAGTCATGTCTGACTCTCTGCGGCCCCATGGTCTGCAGCACTTATTTAGGGTGGAGTAAATACGATAAGAAAGGAAGGATGCATGTAAGCCCTGCAATGCATTGTGTTAGTCTTGGAAAGAGCTAATTCATTCGATAAGCTTATGACACTGTTGGGCTTCTCTGGTGGCTCAGACGGGAAAGAATCTGTCTGCAGTGCAGGAGACCTGTGTTCAATCCCTGGGTCCGGAAGATCTCCCGGAGAAGGGAATGGCAGCTCACTCCAGTGTTCTTGCCTGGAGAATCCCATGGACAGAGGAGACTGGCAGGCTATGGTCCATAGGGTCGCAGAGGGTCGGACAGGACTGAGCGACTAACACACATACATGATATCGTCATCAAGGGCCAGAGAAAACAAAGCACAGAATAAACTTTGATGAAGATTGGTTGCTTCATGGTGTCTGACTCTGTGCAACACTATGGACTGTGGCCTGCCAGGATTCTCTGTCCATGGGAATCTCCAGGCAAGAATACCAGAGTGGATTGACATGCCTTCCTCCAGGGGATATTCCCAACCCAGGGATGGAACCTGTGTCTCTTACATCTCCTGCACTGGCAGGCAGGTTCTTGACCACTAGCACCACCTGGAAGATTGGTTAGAACTCTCTTTTGGAGTTTCCCCCCTGCTGAGGGCAGGGATGAGAATGGTGATGTGATTTGGGGATACAGGCTGAGCAATATGCCTTAAGCATGCGTGGATGTCCAGGGCCCTCTCCTCATCACCCCACTCTAAAGACACAGACATGGTGGAACTAACTGGTGTTCATGAAGTCAAACACAATTCTTCCCATATATCATCTTTTCTTGGAGCTTGGACCCGGGCCTTTCACTTTTGCTCTGGAATTAAAATTTAACAGTAGCAGTGTAACTGCCAAAAACAGAATTGACATACAATTTTTATCTTGTATGAACCTAGTTCTTCAATTGCTCTTTCCACTCTGCCAATGAAAAGATTGAAGAAGTGTGAGTCTCACCAGAGTAGAGGCTTATTCAATTAAAACCAAGAAAATGATGATGCCAGGTCTCTCCTCAACCTTGGTTGAAATGTGATCCTTATAATGTCTGCACAAGAATCACTACGGGTATTTTCTGCACACGTAGATTTAAGCACTCTACCCCAAACCTAGAGGATCAGAATTTCTTTGGGGTTAACTTAGAATAAGAGTTTTTAAACAGTCATTCACTTTCATTTTATATACTACAGTTTGGAATCACAGTCACAAAGGCTTTCTTTAGTCTAGTATTTGAAAAAAGCCCTGTACTCTAAGACTTGGCACATATGTGTTCACTTGCTTTATTTGGGCTTGTGCAACGGTCAGAGTGTTGTGGGTGTATGCTGGATCTACAGTGCTATTCTTCAGCAACAGGACTGAGTGTAACACGGCAAAGCGCCATGTCAAATTCACCATAACTTTGGATCAGTATGGGTTTGTCTGAGTCAGAAAGGATCTGAAACATATTATCCCTATTCAGTTCCTCCTGGGTGAATTTCCTAAGATTGGAAATTTGTATTTAGTCTCTTTCATCATGGAAAATTTCAGTCTCCTCCTTCTTTCACGAATTTATACTGTTTCTGAAAGATACTCATGTGGTCATAGAAGAAAACAGTCTCATACTCCAAGTTGCTCCTCACACATTTCCTTTAGAAACACTTCATAAAGAGAGATTTCTCTTCAAGCCTAAGGCTCCTTGGGTAACTATTTTCTTTCAGCCCCTTCATTGAAATTTCCTGTGAAATGCTACCAGAGTGAACTGTAGTTAAAATCTCTCATTCTTCACGTACGGAGCTGTAATAAAGTGATGGTGGCAGTAATTATATTACTCAGCTATTTTTAGTTTGGGAATGGGGCTGATATAAACCATCATAACTACAGAGAAAATGATATTCAGTTATGAATCACTACCAGATGTGTGAATTTATATCTTCAGGTTTAATTTTTCTATAATATTCCTAATGCAGTATATTCCTTATCCACTTTTTAAACTGATTTTCTCTCTATGGGTAATGGATTTAATTGCATTAAATGTTCACAAGATCCCCAAATTAATAAAATATGTATTTGTACTCACAAATTTCACAATCCTTTTTTAATTTCTTTTTTTTTTAAAGAAATCATTCATGTGTTCAAAAAGTATTTGAACATGTATTGCATTCCATGTACCATGCTGGTTGATATGGATAGAAGAATGAGTAATATCTTACCTTTAAGATATTAGAAGGGCTTGCCAGGTGGCGCTAAGTAAGTAAGTAAGTGAAGTCGCTCAGTCATGTCCGACCCTTTGTGACCCCATGGACTGTAGCCTACCAGACTCCTCCGTCCATGGAATTTCCCAGGCAAGAGTACTGGAATGGGTTGCCATTTCCTTCTCCAGGGGATCTTCCCAACCCAGGGATCGAACCCGGGTCTCCCGCGTTGCAGGCAAACGCTTTACCATCTGAGCCACCTAACACAGAACAAATTGAGAGGACGCAGGTCAAACACCACTGAGCTCCACTCAGCTCAAATCAGACGAGTCTACTGCCTCCAAAGCTGCTTTCCTAACGTGGGGGTTTCAGCAGCATGAGATAAGATTTGCTGAGCACCAGAGTAATCTTTCAAGACACTGATCAAAAACATGGTCCTATATTTTAAAAGCCCCAGAAGTGGTTTTAAAATGGCAGAAGCACCTCAGCCACTAAAATAAGCAAGATTCTAGTAAAATTACCCACACAACAAATCTTTTAACAGTTCAGCAACCAGTAAATGGAAAATGTTCCTTAAAATCTGCTATTTCCAATTATTCCAAAGAATCCTTCAACTGTAGTTAAGCTCTATGAAAAATAATTAGCTGTCATAGAGCTTCTGACCACGTTGTGTGTTTCTTAGGAAAGAACACTGGTCTGAGCCAAGCATGGTGACCTTGGACCAGGCACACAGTAGGTGCTTCCGGTTCTGAGGCGGCGGGCTCCTCCTGAGTAGTGTCTGACAACTGGGCCAGTGTCACAAGACTGTACAGCCTGACAGAAAAGCGGTGCCAACACTCAGCTCTTCTGAAATCAACCCAAGAAAGAGATGACTGGTGTTAAAGGCGTACTACAAACACACAGGCCTGAAGCTTCAATAAATTAAACAGCCCTTGTTAACATATACTGAACACATCAGCAAATACTGTTATATTGAAGTGCATATAGTCAGACAAATATTATATGTTACCACCTTTAATATATTAGAAGGTCTTGCCAGGTGGCACTAGTGGTAAAGAACCCGCCTGCCGATGCAGGAGACATAAGAGACATGGGTTTGATCCTGGGTCAAGAAGATCCCCTGGAGAAGGGCATGGTAACCCACTTCAGTATTCTTGCCTGGAGAATCCCATGGACAGAAGAGCCTGGTGGGTTACAGTCCGTGGGATCATGAAGAGTCTGACATGACTGAAGTGACATTGTGTGCACGCGCGCACACACACACACACACACACACGAATTAGATATCTCTGGGTAAGACATAAACAGGTTAAAAAAAAAAGAATTATAATCCCACATGCTAAGTACACACAGTTTAAAATGCCATTCAAATATCATCCAGGCTACATTTTATGATCATCTGTTTGTGGTGACAAGATAGCTACACTTACTCAAAACTTGGTTTGAGACTGATGATGGGACATAGGCACCAATACGTTTTGAAAATGTTTGTTGCTTGCATAATCAGCTTTCTGTGGGTAGCAGGGCAAGCCTCCTACCCTGGTAAAAAAATGATTTGAGAGATCAAGGGAAGGAGGTGAGTTTGAGATTTTTATGGGATTTAAGGGGTATGGTTAGGGTGGCGCTATTGGTAAAGAACTTGCCTGCCAATGCAGGAGACAGAAGTGATGCAGGTTCCATCCCTGGGTTGGGAATATCCCCTGGAGAAGGAAATGGCAACCCAATCCAGTATTCTTGTCTGGAGAACTCCATGGACAGAAGAGCCTGGTGGGCTACAGTCCATGGGGTCGCAAAGAGTCAGACAGGACTGAGCAACTTTCACTCTCACTTTTTCAGGGAAAATGTTCTTGAACTATCCATAACAAAGGAGGAAACACTCAAGTCTGCTTAGAAGTTTGCCCAGATGTGGGGCAGAAGGGGAAATGAGAGGTGTTTGGCTTAAAAACTGTCAGCAGTAGTCACATAAGTCTTTTTTACAATTCACCCAGTTTACATTAGATAACTACCCATTCCTTCCTCTAAGGTTTTTATTTATTCCTTCCTCTAAGTATTTTATTATAATTGTTCATTTATATGCTTTTAAGGTAAAGCATCAGCTATATAGTAATCATTGTGTTCCTGGTTCAGTGACTGTTATGTTTAATATGTGTTTGTTGAAGGAATGAAGGAAGTGATAAGTCAATCAAAATTAACACTATCTAAAGATATTAAAAACCTAGGAATCAACTAAGAAAAAGAAGTCCCTTCAAGGGACTAAAAAAGCCCATGTGTTTAGGAAAGAATAAAAATGTCAGTGATTTGAAGTAATTCTGGGGAGATAAATAGAAATTTCTTCATGAAAAGGTTACTTTCTCTATTGAAAAATGTAAGCATGCCAGTTTCTAGTGACAATTACACTGCAGGGTTCTAACCTTGACTGCAGAGAGCTAATCTCTAGTTTCAGGTGGAGTAAGCAGGTATCTGTAAGATGCCGTCTGAGGGGGAATCAGAAGTTTCAATTCTTCAAATACTTTGCCAATTTGTGACAGTTTTCAAAATTTTTACCGATAAAACTCTTCTTTTCCAGTAAAGCATTAATTCCATATGTCATCAATAAAAATACTATAATATGAAAAGCAAAAATTAAGATATTAACTTACTATTACAATATACTATATTTTATTGCCTACCAAAACCTGGGACTGGGGTAAGTGGAACTTACAGGTGGGACATATTGGATCAATAGAAATATCTTTTTGGCAGTCAGTTGTAGTATGTTAAATTATCCATTTCTTCCTAACAAACTAACTCCAAAACATAGTGATTTATCATTTCTGGTAGTTCTGTCTGTCGGCTGGATCTGCTGGGCTCCCCTGGGCTCACTCGTGTTGCTGTGTTCAGTTGCTGAGTTAGCTGAGGGCTGGGCTTCTTCACAAACCTGGAAGTCTTACCATCCAAGACAATGAAGGCAGCAGTCTCAAGGTCTCTTAAGGCTCATGATCGGGAACTTAAAAATGTCACTTCCCCCACCTTTTTTCCACCACAAGTCCAGCTCAATTTTAAGAGACTGGAGAATGGAGAAACAGACTCCATCTCTGTGTGGGAGGAGCAGCAGAGCCACTTTGCAAAGGAATGTGCACAATGTTCATCGCAGCTCTGTTTATAACAGCCAGGACATGGACGCAACCTAGATGCCCATCAGCAGATGAATGGATAAGGAAGCTGTGGTACATATACACCGTGGAATATGAATCAGTTCTAATGAGATGGATGAAACTGGAGCCTATTACACAGAGTGAAGTAAGTCAGAAAGAAAAACACCAATACAGTATACTAACACATATATATGGAATTTAGAAAGATGGTAATGATGACCCTATATGCGAGACAGCAAAAGAGACACTGATGTAAAGAACAGTCTTTTGGACTCTGTGGGAGAAGGCGAGTGTGGCATGATTTGAGAGGGTAGCGTTGAAATGTGTATATTATCATATGTGAAGCAGATCGACGGTCCAGGTTCGATGCATGAGACAGGGTGCTCAGGGCTGGTGCACTGGGATGACCCTGAGGGATGAGAGGGGGAAGGAGGTGGGAGGCGGGTTCTGGATGGGGAACACAAGTGCACCCGTGGCTGACTCATGTCTATGTTTGGCGAAAACCACTACAGTATTGTAAAGTAATTAGCCTCCTATGAAAATTAATTAATGAAAAAACATAAATGTGGGCAGGACTGGGTTGATGAGGGTCCGTAGGCACTTGCAGCTGCACTCTGTGCTGAAAGGGGTACAGGAGGATTTGAAGGGGTCAAAGCTAAAAGTAGAGTCTGACCATTAGGGAGAAACACATCTGTACCTGCCAGGGGTCTCAGGCCACTAACTGCATCAGCAAAAGGCATTCTTCCAGTTTTCATATCAGATGAAGGCAGAGTAAAGGTTGCAGGAAACATAGATCTCGGACACATTTCTCACTGGAAGGCTAAGGCTCGGTCATCTAGAAAGGGGTGGGTCCTAAGATGGAGCTGACAAAATGGAGACAGGTTAAGCCATATAAAAGAGTGTCTAAAATGTTTATGAGGTAAAATATAAATGATCAGTTTTGGTTTACCTCCTTCAAAATATTATAGTAATTTAAAGCCTAAAGCAACTCTGTGATATAGAAGGTTTTCCTCAAAGTTGTTCTTCTTAAACTCTGGTTAAGATAACCAAGGATTTGAACATTCTTTTTTGAAAATTCTAGGAATATCCACGTTTTCTTCTCTGTATTTATCTTTATGTGTATCTATGTATTCTAAGGGAAAATAGCTGAATTTATACACAATTTTGCTTTATTTTGTGCTTTCCCCCCTTCAGTGTAGTTAGTTTATGCTTGGGGGTACTTTCTTAAAGTTAAGAAGTTACAGAGCTTAAAAGCATTAGTTTTCAAACCACAGAGACATTCTGAGATAAAAGTTTTAGACTATCATAGAAGATATGATATATTTAAGAATCTCTTCTCCTTTTTCATATAGATATAAAATAAAGATGAGATTGTTGTACCTTTTATGAAGAAAAGTGTAATTTACAATATTCAATGAGAATGTTACTGCTGATTTTCTTTTTCCAAAGTGTAGAATATTCTTTGATTTATAGAATTCATTTTTGACCCAGATGATGGTTCTTTTACAGACCAATAAAATGGTCGAACATTTTCACAAATAAAGTGTAACTGAATCTGGATTTCTGATACCTTGTCATTTGGGGGATTTTATCTTACTTTGTTGCTTTAAAATTCAATGCAGAGAAGTTGTTGACTGTAGGGAAAATAAAGTTAATTCAAATTTTGTGTTAAGTGTTGTCTTTTTATAAATCTTTTCTTTACAGAGTCTTGAGCACATGCTTCCTTCTTGTTTGTGTTGACAAAGGTTTGAGAGAACCCATGTGGAGAATAAAAAACAGTAAAAACAAAGGCTGCTACTTTAATTTCACTTTTATATATCTCTAATTTCACTTTTCTGCTACATTAAGATCTCAAGTGTCATTACAATATAGCTTTTACTGACACAGTTCATGGAACCAAAATGGGGTTCCCCAAAACTAGTTCAACTGAGACCTACTATTTTGTTATGCCTTCCTCCACACACCACCCCCCCAAAGTGAAAATTTCATTTTGACTTTTTATGGGTAAGTGAGGGGAAGACACCTAACCAAAAAGGAATTTTTATCTCCATGTAAATGAGGGCAGAACTCTTAACAAAAGCTCTTTGTAAAGTTCTAGTTAAACATCACTGAATCTTATTTAATTTTCTCGTTAAGAGCAGGAATGACCTCTCTCACCTCCAGTTTTCTGGAACCTCATTCCAGTTCAGGGGATTATCTCAGTAAAAACTATAGTGTGATGACACTTGCAGTTTTATTATAAACCGAAAAGTGAAATTACTGACATATTAAATAGCTTTTGTTTTATTCCACATCTTAGAATTGAGCAAATTGAGTTCTTTGTAGTAAAAAAAAATTAGGCTGCAAGTCCAAAGATAAAATTCATTTTGCAAACTCACATTGTTACCTACTGGAGAGTGCATTTGTAGAGTTTTACTTTTAGTCCCCAGGCCATGACCAAAAGGCCAGAGGACTGAACAGTATAATAGAGTATTACTGTTTCTGTAGCTCAGGGGTCATATGATCATGAAATCTGGAGCTACTACACATTTTTTTTAATGGTGGTAAAGTATAAAACAGAAGATTTAACATCCTAACCACTATAAAATTACAGTTGATTCGTGTTGAGTGCATTCACGTTGTTGTGCGACCCTCTCCAGAAGCTCTTCCTCTTGCTGGAACAGCCACTGTTGAAGTGGGGACTGTCAGACCTCTGCTTTCTTACCCAGGTAGGTGGAGTCATGAGTGAATGTAGAAACAGCAGCCTGTAAGAAATGGCAGGTGAAAAAAAAAAAAAAAGAAAAGAAATGGCAGGTGTCTGAAATGAAAAGGTAAGTCTTTTTTAGTGTGAAGTGTAACACAGTGAAGATAAATGTCAGCCTTAGCAAGTTACCACCAGACGAGCAACTCTGTAACCACAATTCAGATCAAGACCACAGCACTGCTGGGGCCTTGGAAGTTTCCTCATGCCCCCTCTGGCCTGTCCCCTTGCCCCTCCGGAAGGTAATTGGGTCTCCTAGCTTTTACAGTAATTACTTTTTCTAAACATATTTAATTGTACCTATTCTTTGAACACAAAATGCAATCAAAATAGATACCTTTTTGTATCTAGCTACTTAATTGTGATGAAATTTAAAATGTTGCATGCAGCTGTAGATTTATTTTCATTGATGTATAGTATTCTTTGTCTCACATACCATTCTACTGTTGATGGATATTTGCATTCCCAGTTTGAGGATATTATAGTTAAGGGTATAGCAATTTCTATTATCTCTCTCTCTCTCAGAGATTATATGCACACATTTTTGTACTTATCTAATAAAGTAGAATTACTGGGAAAGGTATAAAGGTTCTTGTTTACGCCCACGTCCTAATCAGCCCTTGTCAAACTTTATAATTTTCTTTCCAGTAGGTGAATGATGGCTTTTTGTTGTGTTTAATTGCCATTTCTAGGTTACTAGTGAGGTTGGTCATTTGGAAATCCCTTTTTACAAGGTTTTGGGTGTTCTGTTGATTTTTACTTTTTCATTATATTAGTAGGGGTTCTTAATATATCCTGTATATAAGCTCTTCATCATTGTGTTACAAACCACCTAGTTATTATTCTAATGTTGTATTTTTCGTTCTTCTATCTGCCTGTAGCTTTCTGTGCCTGTGCCATTTAGTAATATTTTCCTTACCTGTGGTATGAAGATAGTTTCTTGTGGTCTTTTCTGAGAAATTTATTGTTTTCTCTTTTATACTTAGCTTTGCAGTCTGCCTGGAATTCAGTTGAGTAGAGTGTGAATAGTTTGGGTTTTGTTTTGGGTTGGTTATGTTTTTGTTTTTTCTCCATATGTGAATCTAATTTTTGCATTTTTTGAAAGAACTATCCTTTTCCTGCAGCTCTGCAGTTCTCCTTTTGCAGGAAATCCGTACATAAATCTATCTGAACTGTGTTATATTCCATAGAGTTCTTAGTTTTCTGTATTGACTTAATGTGCTTTAACATATTTCAGATGGTGATGTAAGTCCCACTCCACCTTCTTTGAGCTAGCTTGGCTATTTCAGATCCTTTGTTTTCTCCACGTAAATTTTAGAACCAGTTTATAAAGTGATACCAGAAAAGAAAGAAAAAACTTGTTGAGCTTTTGACTGGGCAGTGAGCATTGAAACTATAGATTAAGAAAAATCAGCACCTTTGAGTCTTCTGTGAATATGGCGTATCCTATTTATAGAAGTCTGGGTCATCTTTAATTTCTGTATTGTTTTTAAATAGGTGTTACTCATTTTCATAAGTTGTATTGCAATACTGTCCTAAAATTTTATTTTCCAACTGTCAGGATATAAAATGTGTGGTTTTATGTGTTAAAATCATACTAAACAGCATGTTAAAATCATTGTAATAATTTTAGATTGTTGATATAAACATATACCATTGTAATTAGGAAACAATGGTAGGTTTTTATCTCTCCTCTTGAAGTGATTATATATTTGACTTTGGTTTTGCCGCACTGGTCAGGACGTTGAGTCTAGTACTGCATAGAACAGGTAACATCTTTATCTTGTTCCTGTCTTACACAGGAAGTTATAAGTGTTTCTTCTTTAAATGTGTTTGAAAGTGTTAGTCGCTCAGTCATGTCCAACTCTGTGACCCCATGCACTGTAGCCCACCAGGCTCCTCTGTCCATGGGGATTCTCCTGGCCAGAATACCAGAGTAGATAGCCATTCCTTTCTCCAGGGGATCTTCCCAATGCAGGGATCAAACTGGTCTCTCGCATTGCAGGCAGATTCTTTACCATCTAAGCCATCAGGGAAGCCCTTAAGTATGTTTACTGTAGACTTTCTATTGGTATCTTTGATGGATTGAGTACATATTTTCCCCAGTTTCCTGAGTTTATTACATGTGAAGGAGTTCTTTCTTGGTTTATTGAGATGATTTTCGTTTTCCTCCTTTATTCTGTTAACACAGTGAATTATAGAGACTCTTTGTTTACATTGTTAAATTTGCCTTCCTGGGATAGCGATCAATGTTTCATGGAATTTGCTGGTGCAACCATTTGGGCGTGTATTTCTCTTTGAATATAAAATGACTGAATTGAATAGATTTAATAATCTTACACAGTTGGATTTTTAAAATTTTTGTCAGATTTGGTAAATTTTTCAAGGAATTTGTCCATTTTTGTCTAAATTTTCAAATAGGTGAATGTAAAATTGTTGCTAATATCACTTTAACAGTTATTTTACTGTCCACAGATTCTATAGTGATGTCCTTGTCATTTCTGAGGTTGGTTTTCTTTCTTCTCCCTGTTTGTCTCATCTCTCCCTCATTACCCTTCAGTTTTTATCAAAGACCAGCTTATTGATGGCGTGGTTGACATTTTCTACAGTATGTTTTTATTTCATTGTGTTGTTTCCTTAAAGGAGAGGTATTCTTTTCATCTTAGTGTGGTACATGATTTTAAAGTTCTAAATTTATCTCAAGCATAGTCTGTTTCATTCATTCATTGATGTGAACTGTCGCTGAGTTTAATGCGTATTTTGTGTGCTTTCTTCTTTGAACCTTGGGTTGATTTTTAGATGTACATTTCTTGATTTTTCAGATATAGTGGTTTTCTGGTTATCCTTTTATTATCAGTTTCTACCTTAACTGCACTGTAGTCAGATAGTCTAAATTTTACTCCTTTGAAGATGTTTGAAATTTGCTCTGTGGTCCAATTTATGTGTATAAAATCTCCCTGAAGTTTGTTCTGTTTGCTGAGAAGGATGTATTGACATTGTAAACTGTTACAGGTTTGCTTGTCCCTCTTTGAACTTTTTTATATGTTTGGACCCAGATTATTAGGTGTATATACATTTACAGCTTTTATTGGTAAATTGAACCTTCAATTTTGGGGACTACCAGGATTTATTTTCAGTAATGCCTTTTGTTAAAGCCTATTTTGTCTGATTGTTATATCAGCTTTCTTAAGGTGACCGCATGATGTATGTTTTTCATCCTTCAATGTATCCTACTCTAGATTTATTCAGTGTTTAGCTTTGTAGCTTGTTGGGCTTTTTAAGTTCCCAATAATCACTTGGAATATTGCTTCTGCCCCATTCTCTTTGCTCTCCAAGACTCCACTTGAACATATAATTAAGCCTTCTGTATTGGCTGTCTCCTTTTCCGTCTCCATTCTGTGTATTTTCTCTTGATTTGCTTCTCTCATCAAGTGTAGCTAATATGATGTTAAGGCTGGCCATCCATTGAGTTTTTTACTTATTTTCAATTTTAGAATTTCTCCCCATGCCAAATCTATTTCTTTTTATGGTTTATAGCTGACTACTGACAGTCTTTGATCAAGTGAACATAAAGTGTGTCTGATTAGCCCATTAATTCACTCGAGTTCTTATGGGTCTTGTTTCTGGTGTGTTTCCTCTTAATGTGTGGAGGAGAGGGGGCAGATGGTGTATCCTGAACATATATAAGAAATTGTACAAGTAACTTAAGGTCAAAGAGATTTTCCTTTATAGAAGAT